>NW_004524720.1:1032275-1037690 GCF_000260255.1 Octodon degus | reverse complement strand
TCTGCTGCAGCCGTTAGACTTGAACCCTTTGTGTCTCTCTGGGAAGATGTTCTGCTCCTGAATCAGCTGGGTGGGTCTTGCCTCTAGCCTCTTTGTAGGGAGTTCTGCTGAAGGGTTCTGTGCTGGGCCTGCGCTCTGGGTCTATTCAGGATCCCACCAGGCCCTGCGTCGTCTCACTCACTCGCCGGCCTGCGCTCTGGGTCTGTTCAGGATCCCGCGGCCAGGGTCTTCTCACTCACTTGCCGGGCCTGCGCTCCGGGTCTGTTCAGGATCCCGCGGCCTGGGTTGTCTCACTCACTCTCCGGGCCTGCGCTCTGGGTCTGTTCAGGATCCCGTGGCCTGGGTCGTCCTTTTTTTTGAGCAGGATCTCACTATATAGTCCAGGCCAGCCTTGAACTTGCCATATAGCCCAGCCTGGTTTTTAGCTCGTGCTCCTGTGGCTTCAGCCTCCCAACTACTATTTCTCCAGAAATAAGCTGCTTAGGCTGGCATTCCAGATCACTCTGGTCTTCTTCAATCCCGTGCCAGCATTTACCTTGTATTTTATCCCAGCTGTCATAAACAGTTTCCTTAACATGTTCTGTGCTTCCCACTTCCATATGTTTGCACAAGCTGTTGGGAGACTAGATTTACTGCTTGGTTCTTTCATACGGACTCTGTGTTTTACTTTGATAGTTTGAAATTGTATTTTATTTCAAAAGTCTCCCGGTCTCAGGCTGGTGTGTGTTTTATATCTACTCTAATTTCCTGATTGATCCTGGCAGACACCAAGAAGGCTGAACTGAAAGCTTTCACTTGGGTGTTTGTTACTCACTGTCGTCTAACTTCAGGATTAGATAGATTGAAGGCTGGGACCTAGGTTTCTTCTGTGTCCATGGCTTCTGTGTCTGTGGATTCAACCAACCATAGATCAGAAATACTTGGAAGAAATGATTACCCCTGTGCATGAGGATTTTTATATCCTCCAGGCCTTGAGCAGTCCCCTGTGGTGCTCATTTCTTTCGCCAGCCATGGTCCCTCTCTGTCCTGCTGCTGTTCTTTGTCTCATCCTTAGTTAAAATCAGCCTTCTCCTTGGGCTCCAGCAGGCTTATCTATCTCAAGTCCCTTTGTCTGGCTGCGGACACCAGTTTCTGCTGTACTGAGTCCAGAGCTATGGGACTGCTCTCCTTGCAGCCAGCATCTGGCTACCTGGTTCCCCAGTGCCACGGGCTTGCTTACTCCCTAAGTGGGACCTTGTTGTGTTCCCACCTTTGGGCCCCTGGCTGTTCCTTCTGCCAAGGCACACCTCCTGCTGCTGGGCTGAGGCCTCGCATCTCCACCCTCCTCTCCTGTGCTTTCTCAGTGGCAGATGGTAGACAGCCCCCATGTCCCTCCCCTTCCTCCTGGCCACTTAGATCCTGCTTCACACCCATGTTCTGAGAAGTGTAAACACTTCAGTGTGGATTTGATAGTCTTTTGTATATGGCTTCTGTGACAGTTCAATTTTTCCTGTCAGTCAACACTGATGAAAGAAGTGTAGCTCTGAATATCATCTACGGTCCATCTCACAGTATGGACCAAAGTAGGATGGACGCTTGGGGGCTCTAGCACTCTCAGAATTACCCCTCATTTTATGATATGAGCAGTCTTTTTTTCTGAACATTTATTTGGCAACTGTGCATGCAGGTGCCTTAAGACCCTTCGTTCCCTCACTGAGTCAGATCTTGTTCCTGCCTCATCCAGCTGGCAGATGCCCTCTCAGCATATGCAGTTGCAAAACAATTGGGCTATATGGCTACAGAGAGTTCTGAATTTTCCTTTCCCTTTCTTTTTTCATTTCTTTCCTTTTTTCCACTTCTTTTTCAGAAGTACTGGGACTTGAAAACACAGCCTTCCCACTGAGGTATATCTCCTGCCACCACTTACATGCGTTCAGATACTGTGGCACCCTGTGCAAGCAGACTCACTGCGTTTCTCCACATTTGAGGTTCAGCCTTGTTTTGCCTCTCATTAGATCAAGTATTCTTGAGTGAGGTAAATAAGCAGACCTCACAGTCTTTTGCACGCCTGATCTAAATAGGCTAGATGGAGCTTTTTGTGTAATAGCAAATGCATGGAGACAGAGAAGGTCCATAGTTTCCATCAGCTTGCAGCACACATGTGGCTCCCAAGGCAGAGAGGCAGTTGGCAATAGGTTGAGTAACTCATGTCCAAAGTGCTTAGGATCAGAAGTCTTTTGATTTTCAGATTTTGGAATATTTGTATATGCAGAAGTTGCTCTGTTATGTGAGGAACTCAAAGTCTTCATGTGAAATTCATTTCCTAAAAATCATTTTGTAGTGTTTTTTATAAATTTGGTATAGAAATTTTCTTCTTGTCATGTTATGTTCATATCCAAAATGTTTCAGACTTTGCAGCATTATTGGCATTAGGTTTTGGCATTAGCGATGCTCAACCTGCTTTATTCATGAGATACACATAATAGCTTAGAACACCAACACTAGCTTTTTAAAAGTGCCTGATACAGGATCTGTGGAAGGGTCACCTATATTAATGCATGTATTATGCTTCGCTTCGAACTAAAGTGCTAGTTTCACCAGGGTTTGCTAGTTCAGTCAAAAATTTTACAAGGCTTTATGGGAAGTGAGACAAACTAGTCCCTCATCCTTATGGTAGAGCAGCTTGTTTATTTGTATATTGCATGGCCACAGGGTTTATGCATGAGTTTGGGGGAGGCCCCACATCTATAGGAGTGATTCTGGTAGTCACCCTCTGTCTACTGTGTCCTCGACTCTGTGCTTGGGAGACAATATTTGGAGGCTGAATAAAAGACTGTGGCATTTCAGTGACATTCCCGTTACACCCACTTTCAGCATACGAACATCAGGGACAGTGCTTTGCCATCCGGAAATCCTTGCTGTGGATCTGGTATTTCCTCATTTCATTATGGAAAAGCACTTACTTGGGAGTGTGAGGTCTGTGTGGCTGAGGAGCTCACTTGTGATAATCGCCCTGGCGTCCAGCTCTGGGCAGAGGCTTGGGCAGTGTCATATATGCCAGCTAAGGGGCCCGCTGTTCTGCTTCAGAAGCCTTACAGCCTGACTCTTGGTTTTCTCACTGTGGGTAACGTCTGCTTTTGCTAATGAACCTAACTTCACCTCTCCGCTGTAATGGTTAATTCATGGGTAGGAAACTAGGGAGATAAAGTAGCTAAGAGTCGTTTTTCTTAGTTGAAAGATTATGGATAATTAACTGGATCTAAGGTCCATCTGGCTGATTTGTTGACTTAAGAGAACTAATTTGCCTCTGTAAGGAACTGGGATAACTAAGAAATAATTTTTTAGTGTTATTTTGTAAGGACCCCTAATTGAATTTCATGTCAGAGATTTGGCCTAAAATAATCTCTGAGTTAAAGTGTATCATATAGATAAATTTCATTTTCATTTATAAATAGTATCAGAGGAATTAATGCTTTGATTAGAACATAGGCAAATATGGCATCTAGTCTTTTAGTATATTTTTAATTTTTTAATCTTAACAAATGATTGAAAGAAGGAACTATCTATATATCCATAGGGGTGAGAAAAATTTGTATAACTGCTTCATATCATTAAATGATAACTAGATGTAGGCAGTAGGTTCATTTATAGAAAGCCAGGAGTATTAGAATGAATGAATTTCCACTGGAAGTAATTGAGTGCGTTTTAGGTAATTAAATACAGTTAACTAACAAGTAGAAAAGAGGATCAGCAGTAATGCATTCATAATCATAATCCCACACACGTGTTATACTTATAAGAGCATAACTTACAAATAGGTGCTAGTTTATTTTATTTTTCAGTGTCAGGGTTTCTTAAGGATGGGCATGCAGGTTTATTTTGAAGTGTTTTAGTGAAATTTTTGTTTTAATCACTATGCCTTTATTTTCATATACATTAGAAAACATAACTAATTCCTCCATGGATGATTTTACTGTGTTTATTTTAAAGGGCCTAAAATAAGTATTTAAGTTTAAAAAAGTTGTTTTGTGTAATGTAAAAATTGGGTAGGTGGAATGTAAATAATTGAAAATTAGGGAGTTTCTGATTTAGATGATGGATACATAACTATCAGTTTAAAGATCTAGTTTGTATTTTTTTAAAAAAAATATGGCCTGGGGTGGAGGAGCTGTGGGTGGTGTGCTTCCAGCAGAGGAGCCCTGTGCCTACAGGTTGAGCCCTGAGCCTCCTATCCTGAGCAGGTCTGTGATCCTGGTCCACTTGCTGACTCCTGGTCGGCTGCTGTTGAGTGCAGTGGCTAACTTCAGATTCCCATTGCTGCTGCCTGGGAGACCTCAGTGCTCTCTATCTAGATGCCAGCCCGCTGCCTGGTAGTTGCTCAGCTAGCGTTTTCAGGTATATGCAGCTACTGTCAAATAAAGCTAGTATGAATAAAGCCATATACAAAATTGGTTGTAGGTGTAATTGAAAATTTATTACATAGTTGTATGTATGACATGCTGCAGAGTTTTGGTACTAAAAAAGAAATCTCTATTTTTTTTTTTTTTAAGTTTTTTTTGTTGTCTTGTTAGTATCACTTTGGCTATCTTGGGAGGGTAGTACAAGTGTGATAGAATGGAAGGGATGTAGGGCCCATACCTGGGCCTGCCCCTTCCCTCTCACATGAATCTGGGGAAGGAGGGGAAAAGGGACCTATAGCTGCCGGAGACAGTTTGTGGTCAAATGAAACAATGGTTGCATAAATGCCAATGTAGTCAAGTTCTACAGAAGTTTTTGTTACTTATGTACCATGGGTGTCAGTACATGACATATTTTAAAACTTTTGTATTCTCTACCCTTCAGTAATTTTTTTTTTTTTTTTGTTTTTTCATTAAAAAACACAAAGCGTCCATCAACAAACAAAAGCCCAGGCTTCTTGTTTATATATATCTGCCTCAGCTCTTTCTGGGTAAAAGAGTCAGGGTGTAAGTACTTTTTGCTGTTTATAAAATACCTTTATTGAAGGGCTTTGGTAGTTCCAGAATACATTACTGGTGATTAAAAACATAACAAAAGAGAAGTAGACATGCTTTTTTTTTCCCCCTTCTTGGTTTTTTTCTTCATCTATTAATGATTTAAATGGAAGATAATTCTTTTCATGTCATAAAGACAAGCTTTTGAATTCAAGCGTCAGAGCAATAAATTAATATGATAAAGCCAGAAACCTAACTTTAAGTTTGTGTTTAGGGAGCCAGGGAGGAAAAACAGTTAGTCTTTAATTAATGTAATAAAAGGTGACTTTACATCTGAACTGTGTCCCTTGATAATTTTTCTCTTTCTCAGCTTAAATGCTGTATTAGCATGAAATGTTGTTACAGAAAGCTGAGCACCAGTATATCAAGATGCGATGTCTGCCTTGTTCTATAGAAGATTTTCTATATTTTATTTTATTTTTTT
>NW_004524720.1:1014790-1026698 GCF_000260255.1 Octodon degus | reverse complement strand
TTTGTGTCTCTCTGGGAAGATGTTCTGCTCCTGAATCAGCTGGGTGGGTCTTGCCTCTAGGCTCTTTGAAGGGAGTTCTGCTGATGGGTTCCCTGCTGGGCCTGCAGCCTGGGTCGTATCAGGATCTGTGGGCGCCTGGGTCATCTCACTCACATGTCGGACTTGCGCTCCAGGTCTATTGGGCCTGTGCTCTGGGTCTGTTCAGAATCCCACGGCCCCAGTCATCTCACTCATTTGCCCAGCCTGCGCTCTGGGTCTGTTCAGGATCCCGCGGCCTGGGTCGTCTCACTCACTCACCGGGCCTGTGCTCTGGGTCTGAAGATTTTCTATATTTTAAAGTTCTCAAGAGCTTTAAAAGAGTAAAATTCTTTTGTGGCTTCCATTATTGCTCAGCTTGAGTTGTAAAAGTGCCTTTGCAACAATCACCTTTGAAGCCCAAGTGCATGGTGGAATGTGGAGTGATGCTCTTGGCATTTCTGGTAGACTGGCTGATGACAGGACACAGAGGCAGCTCTTGCCTAGTAGATCATCAAGCCACAAGTTTTGGTTCTGATGGATGAAAGGAAGTTAGCCACTAAGATCTACAGATAGCGTCCTCCAGAATGTATGGAGACAGGGGCTTGGAAGAACATTATACCTCCGCTCTGCTGAGTTTTGAGATATTCATAGTGGCAGATGATGACCTTGAATCAAATAAAATGCTATAGGAACACTGTTTATTAATAGGATACTTGCACAGAGTTTGATTTGAATCTAGAAAAAGTGGATTTGAGTCTTTTATTGTTTTCTTCTCAGAGAAGCTTTTATGTAAAACTGTGCTAGTAGTCTGATTTTTTTTTTTTAAAGTGGTATGATAGAAGTAGTGAATCTAGCATCTTGTGCAAGAAATGGATGAATGTGCTGGTCTGCTACTTATACTTTAGTGTGAGCCACAAACTGGAGAATAGGAATTCATGTTTTTGTGGATGATTGTCACTTTTGGGAGCAGTGGAAGGACCCTTGTTTTTAAGTTGAAAGATATTTTCCTTAGGTAAAATGAGATGATTGAGCATCTTAAGGAACATAATAGAAAGTTGCAAAAACTATATAGGTATATATTCTTTTATTGCCAATTTATTAATTCAAAACAGAAATCCACTTTAAGCAACATAAGGTTAAAGATAGTGTTTCATAGATGTTGAATATAAAAGAATACAGTACATGATTGTTTGAAGGAATGCACTGAAAAATTTGAATTGGATGTGAAGTCTTTTTGCATTATCACAAAACACATTTATGAGTACGTCTCTGCTGTTCTGGACTCCTGATTATATGTGCATGATTGTCCCAAACAGTGGCTCATATTGCCAGATGGTGCGACCTGGCAGTGAAACATAGGAACTATGGACCTGCCGTGAATGTACTACTGAAAAATCAGGAAATGTGAAATCTTTCTAAAAATCCTCTGTGCACAAAGATTATAGACCAGAGGCTAACAGAAATGAGACAAGGTCAGATATCTTGATCAGTAATTGCACATAGCCATCATAGGTGCACAACCTAATATTAAATAATTACATTTATGGAAATAAGCTTTTGTCCTATAAGTGCATTCTATTTGTTTATGCTTGCATGGAAAAATCATAGTGAATCCTATTAATTTGTATAATTAATATATGTTAATAATTATGACATAAGAGAATAGCTCAGATTTTCTTTGGGATTTTTATATGAATTTCCCATTTAATGTCTTTCCTATGGTCATGCTTACTGTGGGATATGAGGAAACGTAACTGATTTGTTTCACAGCGCTTAGCCATTCAGGCATGAGATAAGTGATGAGGTAATGACACCGAATCACTGAGTGGACAGTGTTTTTAACACTGGAGACTCCACTGCTCTGATTTGGTTTTTTTGTTGTTGTTTTCTCGTTTGGCTTGTGGTTGCAATTGGTGCTTGGGATGGGGTCCAGGGCCTGCATGAACCCTAAGCTCACACTCTGCCACTGACACAACCTCAGTCCAGCTTTTGTCCCATATAATCTGTGGGTGAACTTGTGAGGGATAAATTTGATCTAGGAAATATTAAATCTAATAAGGGATTGGGGAACTTTTCAAATTCTATGTGGTTTCTGAGAACCATCTTTGTCCTTTTGTGGGTCTGGTGGACTTTGCTCTGAGGAGTCTAGTCAGGAATCCTATGGGCTTTTATTTGGGTAGCTGTAGTTCAAATGTGTATTGTCTGTTCTTATTCACTCAGCACATTTAACACACACATCTGTGCTAAGCATGGTGGAAGATAGTTATTAATCTTTGTTCTGAAGGAATTTATAGTCTAATGGAGGAGATGCAGAGATGCTTATATAAATGCATTAAATATGTACAGTGATAGGCTAGGTAGGCATTAAGACCTATGGCATGATGAGCCACAGTTGTCATTTTTTCCCCTCAGTAGTAGAAATTGAACTCTGGGCCTCCATGCTAGCCAAGCTCTCTACCCCTGAGCTGCATCTGCAGCCCTGTTTATCTTGTTTTGAGGTAGTATCTTTCTAAGTTGCCCAGCTGGTCTTTAACTGTGATCATCCTGCCACAGCTTTCTGAGTATCTAGGATTACAGGTATGCTCCATCGTGCCATATGGCTTTTTGATTTTGGAAAGACTGTAACAGTGTATATGCTTTTTTCACTGTTTTCAGTTATGGCTTGAATAGATCTTATAGATTATTCCTTTAATTTTTTTTTTATCATTAATGATGCTTGTTTTTTCTTTTCTGTTTTGTGATACTGAGACTTGAACCCAGGTCTTTATATTAAGCCACATCCACAACCCTGTCTTAATTTTTATTTTGAGACAGGGTCTTGTTAAATCTCTAAATTGCCTATTCTGAGCTTGAACTTGTGATCTTCCTGCCTCAGCTGCTAGGCTGCTGAGGTTATAGGCATGGGCCATGACACCCAGCTTGTAAGTCTTCTTGTACTGTGAAAATTCCTCTTCAGGAGAATCTTGATAGAAAGTATTTTTGAGGGATGTAGCTGTCTCTTATTGAACTCCTTAGTTTTAACAGACTTTGCTTTGAAAGCTACTTAGAATCCTGGGAAACTTGAGGCATTTCCATTTAACAGTAAGCTGGGAGGCAGGTGTAGGTTTCACTGTAGCGTCTGGAGACTCTGTCTTAAGGAAAGGATTTCAGGGTAGCTGCCTTTGACCTCGCTTCCTCCTCAGTTTTTTACCTCAGGTGCTCACCGCCTCTCCTTGCCCTTCATACTCCTGCTGCCCCCTGTCACATTTTCTCTCTCTAGGTAGACCAGCTGTCTCCAGTGTGTCCTATATCCGAGAGCGCCTGCACAGTGTCCTGCCAACCTCAGTTAGGCATAGTTATGAGTTTCAGAGCAAAGAAAATGGACCCTGCACAGCTCTGTGGAGTAGCATTTTCTTTTTTTTTTTTTATTAAATTTTTATTTTATTTTATTTGTGTGTGTATGTGTGTGTGTGTGGCCAGCTCAGCCCACCAGGGGGCGGGGCTGGCCGGCATGTGGTGCTGGGGGATTGAACCGCGGTCCCTGTGCTTTGCTAAGCTTGTTCTAACTAGGTGCTTTAGACCACTGAGCCATCTCACCAGCCCTGGAGTAGCATTTTCTAGGGTCATTCACGAACATCAAAGGATAATTTATTTAATGTGAGAGTGTACTGGCCCTAAAAGAAAGAAAAAGCTTGTTTTTGGATACCATATTTATTACCTCTTCCTTTCCTCTTCTCTCTGTGCTTCTCTACAAGCATTTTGGAATACTGCAGACTACTAGAAATATTTACAGTTGTTCTCACCACGTCATTGGATAAGAGTACTTCTAGAACAGTGCATATTGAATGCTGCAATTGGAATTTTCTTAGTTTTGTTGAATCAACTAGGATAAAGTACTTCAGTAACAAAACTGTGAAGGCAAATTACTATCCCTTTTTAGTAAATTTTTTTCAAAATACCTTTGCACTATTTTGTGATGAACACAAAAAATTTAGAGAACACAAGTGGTAAAATGGTGAGGGTTTATTATTTCTATTTTTCCATTCTGTAACAAATTTAAGAATAACCAGGGGCCGGGGAGATGGCTCAGTGGAATAAGTGCTTCCCTGGCAAGCGCAAGGGCCTGAGTTCAATCCCCAGTTCTGAAAAAAAAAAAAAAAAAGAATAATCAGAAAAACTGAATGACTTTGTGTTTATTGTTTGCTTACAGCTTCCTGCTGGAATCTTCCTTCTTCCTTGTTGTTATGCAATCATTTTGACAGGCACAGTGTGTGACAGTGACAAGTGAGGGCTTGATGGTTTCTTTTTAAAATTAATTAATTTGATTCAGGGTCTCTCTACACTGTCCAGACTTGTAGTGATCCTCTTGTCTCAGCTGGAATTAAAGGCAGGTGCCACCATACCTGGTTTCAGTGGCCAGCACAAGGAGGGAACCACATTCGGTACCGGGAGGTACCGGGGGATCGAACCCAGGTCTCTGCACTTGCCAGGCAGGTGCTTAGACCACTGAACTATGTCCCTTGTCCCCTAAATGTATTTTTCCCTTCTTGTGCAGGTTTCCTTGCTGCATCCATTCAGCTTCTCTGTCTGAGGTCATTGTTAAGTTGTGTGTCAGGACAGGCCAATTTGGTTGCAGCCAGCACTCACAGTAGGTGAATAATATGGCCAGTTTCGCCTTGTTTTTCGTCTTAGCCATTCTTGTCCTCATGATTGTGAGGCCTGCCTAGAGTGTAGACAGCAAAGTTCCCCAGTTGTTTTCACTTTGAAGTGCATCTGTCCTGTGGTTATTGGTATGATGCATTTTATTCACATTTAGAACAATTCTGGTGGGTAAGTTTTAAGCAGTTACATGTAGTCTCTTTATATACCATTTAAAGTCTAGTAAAACTTGGAATCCTTGAGAATAAAAAAGATAAGATCACATGACTAACTCAGAATAATTCACTATACTGTTAGTTGAATTTGTCTTACCTTTGCAAAGTTAGTACCTCAGGGCAGTAGCCCTGCAGGTTTCAGCATTCTCACTAGAACACGCCCCTGCTTTCTGACAGGTAACCTGTGATTTTACTGGGCCTTTTCTTTCCTTTTTCTTTTCCATAGCACTTCACTGTAGGGATTAGGGCAAAGAAATAAAGCCCTCCATCCACAAGATATGTAATTTTAGCAAGATCTTTTAGAACTGGAGCATCATGATTTTTCTCTTAGAAATCTTGGCTCTTATGTGAAGTTAATGGCTTTAGAAATGTTCTCAGGTGGTATAAGGTAAAAAGACTCTTTTTGAACTATTGTAACATTTTGCTACTCTGAGAAGTTTCCTGTGTAACTGGAGATACTTTCCATATGATTGGATAGAACAAAAATGTCTCTTGTTTTTTTTAATAATTGGGAAATGTCACTCAGAGTAATCAAGTACAGAAAAATACTTGGCTCGTTTGTGTAATGTGTAAAAATTAAGCAAGACTATTTTTTTTTTCATTTGTAAATCTTAACATAGCTCTAGCAAGTAATTAATAAAGGAAAGTACATATTAGTAGAGGTCATTTCTTCAGTACGGTATTTATAGGTCTCCTTGGTGTTGAAATAGTAGTAGCACAGATTTATTATTTTTCATCTTTCTGTTTAATCCAACCCTTAAGTCTGATACTGTCTCTCCTTTTTAAAAATTGTTTTTAATGGTACTGGGGATTGAACTCTGGACCTTTGCTTGCCAGGCAGGCGCTCAAGCCACTGAGCTATATCCCCAGCCCCTGGTCCTGTCTCTTAAGAGTACAGAGAAGTCAGGATTCTTATCTATTTTAATATTTCAGTTTCCTTTTTTCTTTTTGCATTTATTGGAATAACCATTTGAACATCTCCAGCATTCTTTAAAACTGTGTAAGTGTACTCCCAAACACTCTAGTTCGTTTTTAGCTGGCAGTGCTACTTGGCCTGTCAACACCCCCACCCCCAGCTTATCTTTTACCCTAAATTAAAAACAATTCTGATATAGGTGGAGAAGACCCTTCCTAAGAAACCCAGAACAAACTCACAGCCATGCCTGGAGTGGGGGTTTCTCCTTACATGCATGCAGAAAGGGAAGCTTTTATTTTCAGGAAATTATTCACTGTTTCATGTCACTTATCTTAGGTTCACACTTCAAGCAGGCCTACCTTCTGTTGTTTCCGCTAGCAGATGATTTTGCCAAGTTGGGAAAAAAGTGTATCTGGTGGTCTTTGAGTACCTTTGTTTGATACTATATGTGGATATGGATGTGCGTATAGATAGAGATATTGATGTAGATGTAGGTGCAGGCACAGATATAGATGTAAATAATTTTTTAGCTCTTCAGCTATTAAACAAAAGTGACTGGTTGTAGATTGTCTGGACATGGGAGACCTTTGAGAGGCAGTGTGTGTGAGAGCTCATGCCAGCTTCTCATTTTACAGCTCAGGCTTGAGTGGTAGCTGGTTGTCTAATACCTCAGAGAGATCAGAGTGAAGTCCTAGGTACCTTGGTGGTTCCATTCTTCCATTCCATGTGTCTTTTTTTTTTTTTTTTAAGATAAGGAAGAATTCTAGCCACAGTAGTCTGCACAGGGACTAGCTTGCTTCTGAATGCCCCAGTGTGGCATGTCCCAGGTGACTTGAGTCCCTAAAGTCAGCCAGCACAAGTGCAGAGTCACAGGTTTTGGAAGCAGAATTGATTTTAAGATAATGCAGATTATTTATTGCAGGCTTGCACTCTGGTACTGCATGTTAGACTCTCGCCTACAATTTTGCTAGGGCCAAAACATTGGCTATCCTTGTAGTCCTTCTTTTTCTCTAATTGTTTGGTCTACAAACTTAATTTGTTAACCCTCCAGAAGAGAGGCTTAATTGTATTATTACCCTGTAACTAAGCACTTGAGCTTAACTTCACTATCTGTCTGAATATCAAACACCTCAGACATAACATGGGACTGGTATTTTCCAACAATCATTGATATTCTAAACTTTAAATCCCTATAGAATGTTAAAAAACAATTACACATTTTTACACAGAAATTTAGAAATCTAATCATATGTAACATTGTAGCAGGATAATCCTATGACTTTTTTCTTTATTAATCATTTCTTCTTAAAAAACTATTTAAGAGTACAAAATAGTATTAAAACAGGAAAAATACAAATGATACAGAATTTCACTTAAGAAAGTAATATGAATTTCACAGTATTTGTTGTAATGCAAAGTGTTGTCTTCTAACCAGTTATTCATAGTACCAGATATATGCATGCAAATTTGGAAGAAAGAAAAAAAGAAATATAAAAGAAATTAAGAAGAGAAAAAGTACAAATAGTTAAAAAAAAGGAGACAAAACAAATTAAGCCTTATCTGCTCCTTTCCATAGACCAGCAGAGCTTGATCATTTCTTGGGGGAATTTTCTTATAGTTTAACTTGTTGTTTCAGAGGGTATGACCATATTTAGAATTCTGATATATGATCAAGTGATTTTAAAGAAAAATGAATGGTATTTGTTAAGTGAATTCCATATTGGTTGTTTATTTTTAAGATTCCTGTGTTTTAGACTTTTTAACATTTCATTTGAAGCCTGTGAAAGTTGCTTTTAAGTGACCTTCATTTTCTTTTATTAAATAAAATTATAGCACCCCCTGCTGATTTTGGAAGGAACTGCCTGCTAGTAATCAAGCCTGAAAGAGAATGCATAAATGCATGTTTCAGCTTGGACTTTGGTGTCACTCCTTATTGCTGCCATGGTCTTTTTGCTCACTGTTTACTGCTAGGCAGTGTGGTGCCTCATCCGCAGGCGAACTCATGTTTTAAGCACGTGGAGAGACTGGAGCTGAGTCACTGCGAGATGGGATAATGCAGCGCGTTCGAGGACGCAGTGTTCTGAAGTATTTGGGGTAGAGTGTCAGTGTGATTCTTTCAAAAAAAAGAAACTGGAAATCTGGAGGGCAGGCATCATTTTAGGGAATTTAAACTCAATCAGGAAAGTGCCAGGAAGCCATCAGCCACGTTTCCTCTTTTCCTTCGAGCGGTCACTCGATCACGGAACTGTCATGGGCGATGATACCTGCATCTGTAGGTGCCTATTCCTGCACTTACTAAGGTGGCTGCTTTTCTGTTTTTTCTTTTTGAGACAGTTTCACCATGCAGTTCAGGGTGGCTAGCCTTGAGCTCACTTTGTGAGCATAGGCTGTCCTCAAACTTGTGTCACTCTTCTTGTCTCAGCCTCCTGAGTACTGGGATTACAGACATATGTCACCACACCCGGCCTATGATGGCTTATTTAGGTGTGATTGAGGGACACACAGCTTTGAGGTCTGAGGAACTGGGAGTAACTTTCTTTTCAAAAAATTTCATCATGAAAATATGAAGACAGAAATACAGAAGGAACAGTACAACCAATGCCCTCATGCCTACCTAAATCTTGCGATTTGTCATGAGTTGCCATGTATTTTCTAGTAAATTTCAGATCTCTTTATGTCCTGAATGCTTGAACAAGGATCTCTAAAGCAAGTCCACCAGTGGAGAGATGTTTAGGGAGACAGAATCAGAAAATGATAGGAAATAAGTAAATAAATAAAAACCTTAGGAAACTGTTTTGATAGAGAAATTTTCAATACGAAAGTTAGAGAATCCATTGTTTCTGGCTAGAGCCATGCATGGCAGGGCATCTCTGAGGGAGGACAGGAGAAAAGAATCTGCACCAGGCCCCGGATGCAGCTGCATGCATGGATGGTTGTGTGAGAAGCCGGGTGCGCAGCACGCAGTGCGACCTAGCCAAGAGTGTTGTGCGTGGTTGCGCCGCAGGCCGGGGCCAGACACCCACGGTCTGGACCAAGAGGGGGACGCAGTGCACACCAAGACAACGGGCCAAAGCTCACCTTCCAGGACCCCCGGCGAATGGAGACTCTGCTGCTTCCCTTGTAGGCATGACAAAGGCAATGAGAAGTGGTAGGAGAACTAGGAAGGGCTGGAGGGGGGCATGAAGTGAGTAAGGTCTTCTTGTAGCTAATATAAGCAGGGATTTCAGTGCACACTCATTTCATGTAGACTGGAAACAAGCTGTGGAGCCTTTTCTTTGTTCTTTTTGTTCTTCATTTTGTTGTTGTTCTTCATTTTTGTTATTATTATTGTATGGCTTCAGGAAATTGCAGTGAACAATGCAGGTGGAAGTTTTGAGACAGCCAAGGCGTGAGAGGGCTGAAGCGCACATAGCGTATTCTGTGGCAGCTGGCACAAGGAAAAATAGCGGGAGTGGGGTGAGCTGAGGATTTTAGATGACAGCCGAGGTGACAGCACTGAGAAGGTGCCCTCTGAAGCGTGAGCCAGGCAGACTCGCTCTGCCTCCATTGCCGTTCTGGTGTGGCCACGTCTCCTCTCAAGAGTGCATGTGTAGCAAGTGGCTTACAGCTTTAATTTCTTACTGTCCACTGTCTTCCCCTGCACAGCCTTTTAGTCATGTTCTGAGGCTCAGTTCTTAACATTAAGTTCATGATAAAGTGAGTCTCCTTGTCAGATCATGTAGGAGACTATGTCTGCTACCCTAAGGCTGTGCGTAGTCCTGCAAAGTATGCCTTGTGTAAACATTTCCCATGGTGTTTGGACAACGAATGACTGTGGTTTTCCGTAGTAACTTAAATTTTGTTCCATTGTCACATGAGACTTCAGGAATAGTAACTTTTTCCCTTTACCACTCATTTATCTCACCCTGGAAACTAAAATACCCTTGTGCAGAACTGTGCCATGCAAATAAAAACATTACAAAGTAGTATCAGTAGATTCTAGCAGCTAGTGTGAATGATGTGTAAGTACTGAGGTTTTGGTTGGGTATAACTGACTTCAGATAAGAAATTCTTCCCTGCTTAATACATAAGGGCCAACACATAAGGGCCTTTCTTTCTTTAGCATTTATTGATTTTCTCCATCATATGACATGAAGTGTTGTGCTGTTGTGTGAAGGACTTGTTCCAGTCTCTTTTGACCTTTGGAAATCTCTGCAGAAGATGAATATACTGGAAGGTAGGAAACGTGGACAAAAGCTCATGTAAGGATTTCATTTAAGAGTGTGAAGATAGAGAACATAGAAGATGTCCGAGAAGAAAAAGCAAAAGCAATTTGTCCAATGAAATAATTGTCACAGGGCTAGTGAGAGAGCTCAGTGGACTAAGTACCTGCTTTGGCAAGCGCAGGGACTGGGGTTCAATCCCTGGTCCTACATGCCATGCCAGCCCTGCCCCTGGGCACGCTGAGCCACAACTGAGTCCAGGCATGGTGGCACATGCCTGTAATCCTAGTGCTGGGGAGGCTGAAAACAGGAGGATCACTAGAGTCCGAGTTGCATAGTGAGACCCTCTACCAAATACATAAAAAATGGAAAAAAAAAATAATGTGCACCAAGTGCCAAATTTGAGAGAAGAAATGGGCATTCAAGAAGCTTAATACGCTCCATTTAGGATAAATCCAAAGAGACCCACAGTAAGATGTATTATAATCAGATTGTCATAGGTAATAGAAATTTGTGCATCTGTGTATGTTGCGGCATTATTTACAGTAGCTTAAGGGTAAAAGCAAACCGAATGCTCATGGTAGATAAATGGTTAAATAGGCTGTGGTATATCCATACAAGGAAACATTATTTAGCCTTTTAAAGAGAAATAAAGCAGTCATCAGAAAACAAGTACTGTGTGGCTCTGCTTATATGCGGCATCCAAGATACTCAAAATGGTAAAAGTTGAAAATAGCCTAGTGGGGCTGATCTGCTTGGAGGTATCCGATTAGATTTTTCACATTTCTTTCTCTTTGTCTTCTTCCTCTTCCTCTTCTTTTTCCTCTTCATCACCATCGTCGTTCATTTCTCCTCGTCCTTTCTCCTCTTTTTCTTCTCCTTCCTCTTCTGACTTCATAATGCCGTGTGATTTTCAAGTTTATGGATTTGGTTTTCTGCTTGATCAAGTCTAGTGTAGAAATCAGTTACTGTATTTATGAGCTCCAGTGTTTGTTTTCTTTTAATAGTTTCAGTTTCTCTCTTTAGATTATTATTTTGTTCATGTATTATTTTATTTATTTTGCTTACACGTGTGGGCTACGTTAGCTCTTGGAGTGTCTTTAGGATGGGTGTTTTGAATTTTTTGTCAGCTAGTTTCAGAGGTCTCCTTTTCTTTTGGTTCAGTTTCTGGACTTTAGTTTTGCACTTGAGAATGGGTCATGTTTCTGGTTCTCTGCAGCCTTGTGTCCTTCCATGGAGAGTAGGGCATTTGCAGAGCAAAGTTAGCAGAGCACAGTGGACGGTCTCATCTACATTGCTGTTGCTGTCTTCGGCTTTAGCAGAGCACAGTGGACGGTCTCATCTACATTGCTGTTGCTGTCTTCGGCTTGTGCTTGCCTTGATGCAACCTCTTCATTGGTTTCTGGAGTTCCTACAGGGACAGTCTGTGTGCATATTAGGTCAGCGTCTGCTTTAGGGAGAGAGGGTCTCCATCTCTGTTTTCCACCATGCTGCTGGATACCTCTGGCTTGGTATACCTCGATTTTTGCTAGGGCATTTCACCTGATGGTTTGCCTCACCTGTGCAGTAATGAGAGCTTGGGAGAACATGAGACTTTATTCATTAAGAGCTATACTTCTGTTAACCACTATGGATTTAGGTTAAGTGTGGCTGTTAAATAAACAGATTTATTTTTATCCATTTTAATTTGAATATAAAGTATATGTAATTGTAATAAAACTTCCTTAGTTGGGTAATTTATTTTTAGATTGCTTATATACTTTGGAAATTATTAACTACAAATTATAATGCTATGGGGCTGGTGAGATGGCTCAGTGGTCTAAAGCACCTACTTAGAACAAGCTCAGCAAAGCACAGGGACTGCGGTTCAATCCCCCAGCACCACATGCCAGCCAGCCCACCCCCTGGTGGGCTGAGCT
>NW_004524720.1:1011954-1014690 GCF_000260255.1 Octodon degus | reverse complement strand
TTGCCAGGGAGATGCTTAGACCACTGAGCTATCTCCCCAGCCTCTGATTGTTAAGTTATATAAATTTTGTCTTTTCCTAGACATTATCTTAGAAACCAGTGAATGTTTGAATTTTTTTTTTTTTAGTTTTTATATAATCCCATACTGTGTTTTATTACATAAAAAATGATCAATTTAACTTTTCATAGTGGTTTGGAAAATTATAGATAAAATTTATTTGAGCTACAAATTTACTGCATCGGGTAATGAGTAAGTTTCCTACTTTGCTAGTCATCAAAATGTGTTAGTGTAATTGAATGCAAAATATTGTTTACATACAACTCAAAGGATGGTTAAAATGGAGTACTTGTGAGTCATGCGGCAGGTTAGATGTCAATTATGAAAAATAGCATAGGCTGTTTAGAATTTACAGAGAGCATTCCCATACATAGTCATCTTGTTTAGTGCTAATCTGAACAACCTGATTAACACCTTACATTGTAGAGCTTTTGACTCCAGCAGCTTTTGAGTGAAGGAAAAATGTGTCCTTTCCAAGGTCTGGGTACTTATGGAAGCTCCAAAGTATGGTGTTTGCATCAGATCTCTGTAGATCCCTCTTATGTCCTCCTCCTCTTTCAGTGATGGTTGACCAGTTTGGGGTCTTTTTTTTTTTTATCATAAGCAGCATGGCTTAGCAACATTGTTGATGTCACCAGCAGAATAAAATAAAGTGTGTAACTTTTTGAGACCCCACAGTATGGAAAAAAATGTGATTAAACAACTACAACATGAAAAACATGAGCTTTTTGTGCAACAAATACATATAGTCTGGAGGGTGGCTCAGTGGAACAGACAGCACATGCTTAGCATGTGTGAAGCCCTGGCTTTGATCCCTAGCAGAGAGAGAGAGGGACAGAGAGACAGAGACAGACAGAGACAGAGACAGAGACAGAGACACAGGCAGACAGACAGACAGACAGACAGACACACACACACAGAGAATATTTCCATTTGTTTAATGGCCATTCATTTCTCTGTGATTATCTGTTCATATTCCTCTCCCATATTTTCATTATGTTTCTTTTTCCAACTCACAATATCTGTTGTACATTTTGGACCTCGTTTACTTGCTCAGTTTGTCATACTGGTGAGACAATACAATATTTACACATATTTATTTCACTTGTGAGTATGGTCTTGAGTTGCATTCATTTACCTATAAAGTCTCTAGTTGATCCTTCTTTGTGGCTGAGGAGTACTCTGCTATATATAAAAAAAATCTTTTTTTAAATGCATTCCTCATTTGATGGGTATTTGGGTTGTTTCCAAGACTTAGCTATTACAAATTGTGCTGCTATAAACAGGGGTGCACTATATTGCTGTAGTATGATGGTTTTAATTCTTCTGGGAAGCTACCCAGAAGAGGAATAGCTGAGTTGAATGGGACCTGTAATGCTAGTTTTTAAGGGAATCTCCATACTGATTTCTGGGTTGGTTGTACCAGTCTACACTCCAACCAGCAGTGGAAAAGCATACTCTTCTCCACAGCCCCTCCAGCTTTGTTATTGGTTGACTTTTTATTTTTATTTTTTTATTTTTTATTTTTTTTTGCAGAACCGGGGATTGAACTCAGATCCTTGCGTTTGCCAGTCAAGCGCTTATCCTACTGAGCCATCTCCCTGGCCCCTGGTTGACTTTTTAATGGTAGCTATTCTTTCTGGGGTGAGATAAAATCTCAGTGTTGTTTTAATTTGCCTCTCTTGAATGACCAATGATGTTGAACATTTTTCATGTATTTAATTTGTATTTCTATATACTCATAAGTGAAATAAACCAGAACCACATGTGTAAATATTGTATAGTCTCCCTAGTGTAAGAACTCAAAAGAAGAAATAAAAATAAAAAGGTATAACACAATTAAAAGGAAAGTGAGAACTTAAGGACTAACCAATGAAGAGAGTGCAAGGAGAAAAGCTAGGAAACATGGCAGGGGCTAAACCATACGTTTATATGTACAAGATGGGTAAGGCAATGATCCTGAGACTCTTCAGCATGTTTTTGAAACTAGCAGTTTTTTGGTCGGATTCTCTCCTTGACTAACTATATATGCTGATACCTGTGAACTAAGCAACTGCACTGAAGATAGCAATGTGTAATACCAGGGTCATGCTTGGAATGCCTGTCATTCTGGTCTTCTAAATACATACTGCTTGTCATGTCATATCAATTACTACTATACTGTCTCTCAAGTAAATGTTTGTTTAAAAGAAAAAGGGTAATAAATGAAAACAAGAGACAAAAAAAGTCATGGGACTGTCCTGCTACAATGTTGTGTATGGTTAGATTTCTAAATTTTTGAGTAAAAATAGGTAATTGTTTATTCCTATTTTTTAAAAATTAAAAAAAAAATTTTCTTCACTTTCTGTAGGGATTTAAAGTTTCACATATCAATACTTAATGGAAAATACTTGTTCCATGTTATGTCTAAGATGTTTGCTATTCAGACAGATAGTGAGGTTCAGCTCAACTGCGTATATTATAGGGTGATAATATCAGTAAGCTTCTATTCTGGAGGGTTAATGACTTAAGTTTACAGACCAAAAATTAAAGAAAAAGAAGAGCTGCAAGGATAGCCAACATTTTGGCCCTAGTCTTTGAAGGTCAGTGAGGACTCAAGACATAAGAGAACCTGTACTGTAACATCCCATAACTCAGTTGTGTCCCAAATTTTCTGATCAAGGAGATTATGGGACCACA
>NW_004524720.1:1001441-1009857 GCF_000260255.1 Octodon degus | reverse complement strand
ATGCTATGATGACAGTTTATTTATAACAAAAAAGTAAGTGCAACCTGGATTATATTCTTGGACTTTTGTTCTACTTTATTACATGCTACAACTTTGTAGGACATAGTTCCCATGAAAGATATTACTATAGAGTTTAGAAATATTTGTGGTGGTAAAGGCGGTGACTCTGCAGGTGTGTCCAAACCTCCATGTTAGTGACTGAAGGATCACGAGGATACTTTTTTGGAAGCTACTCAACACTTGGGATGTGTTGGAAAAGACATGACATGAAGGTGCTGTAGGAACAAACCAGATGAGGTGGACATGAAGTGCATATTTTTTTTCATTTTAAATAAGATAAACTTAAACAAAGGTACTGAGGGAACAGCTGAGGGAAAGGAAGAGCTAAGGTCTGAAGACCTTGTGTAACTTGGTTAACCCCCAGAAGAACATGTGAGGCAGAGCCACTGTCTGTGTTTGACAGCCAGGGAAGTTATGTAGACTATTTAGGGCAGCGCTGTGTGCTGTGATTAGCCGTGTGAGCTCTGAATTCGCGCTGCTCACTGTAGAATCCTGTCTGTCTGCTGGTGTAGGCCAAGCTGCCTGCCAGTTTCTGTCACGTACCAGAGCTGTCACCAGTTTCCTCATCTGTAGAACATGATAATAGTGTTTAAAAAATGAGATTATTATTATTACACATACTGTGTTTTTAACCTCATGTCTGGGAAATTGTCCTCAATTGATGATAGTTATCTCTGACATTATTCATGATGTATTATATGTAATACATATAAAATGCATAAATCTAATGTATATTTTAAAATTATTTTGTGTGGCTTCCCAAGGTCTCTTTCCTTGTAAGTTGTGATATGGTAAGAGGGAGGGCTCAATTCTAAATGCAGGGCTGTTTCCTACCACAGTGCACATTCTCTTCATCAGAGGACCTCTGGGAAATTGGCTAGATTAGAGGAGGTGAGGTGGAAATCAGATGGAGTTGTTCATGAGAGCTGGCACCTGTTGGCTGCTTGCTGTAGACATTAGTAGCTTCCGCAGTTCATCTCGTCTTGTGAAGCAGCTTGGGTGAGATCACCGAGTTGGTGAGGCAGAGCTGGGATGCGCTGCTCACAGAGGCCTGCCTAAAGGGCTGTGCACTCATTTTCAGCTATTCTGTCTTCTGTAAGTGAAATAATGAGGTAGCCTTCAGCTAGAAGGGAAGTAGAGCTTTGAGAAGCTGGGAGCTGGCCACATATTGGGATATTAAACAGGCACTTTCTTAGTCTGTTTGGTAGCAGAGTTCTGTGTTTTGCTCAGACGCTCGTGTTTTATCACCAGTAACACATAGCCTTGGTAGTTGCTCTTGAAGTCATAAACTCTCTTCATTCATTTTCAAGACAATGTTGGCCAATACCCAGGCCTGAAATTTACCTTTCATCTGTTCTCTTACGAACAATGGCTCTCCCTTGCACTGATTCATTCATAGCTGAGCTCATTGCTTGAGGACGTGCTGCAAGTTGGCCTTTGCTGTGTTCCCACACAGTGTTGTACCTGTGCTTTCCACTTGAGCACAGAAACCACTGAAAGGATGGGCAGTCAGGAGTCCCGGGAGCTATTAGTGTTACTCGCAAGTGTGTCCCCTCCGTGCTTGGGGGTGGGGGCGAGGACAAGCACGATGAGGAGGCGCTGCAAGCTAGTGCCATTCTTGATTCACACACAGTGGCCAAGGTGCCTGTGGTCTGACCCACTGTTGCTTCTCAGAGTTGGTGCCAAAGACAAATAACACCTCAATACTTTCTCAGAGTAATTTGACCTTATGAGCCCCTCGGAAGGGTGCTGGAGGCCCCTAGGAGTGTATCGACCACACATTTTGAGAACTGCAAATGGAAAAGATATAAACACCATTTTATGTGAGCAGCCTTTTGCCATGTAGGTCTATGGGGCTCCTTCATATTACACAATTTATGAAGATTCAAACAGTGTTAACAGATATCAGCTACTGCTTGCATTGGCTAATACACTAATGAGTCTTTCAAGTTGAGCTTTAAAAATTATATTAAATTTATATTTAAAAGTTTACTCTTGTATTTTGGAAATGATCTTTAGTTGGTATACTGAAATAACACAAGCTGTTAACGTAACTGTTACTTTGTGAGAACAGTTAAAGTTTTTATGTTCCTGAATACTATGCCAAATAGGAAGTGTGTTTTTAAATTACTCAACTTCTTGTTCATTTGCATTACCTGACTGTCTCTGCACAGTAATAAAAAATTTTGCGGTCACTCTGTCACTCGCTGAGGAATGTCGTCAGTTTTTGCTTTACTGGAAAGCCAAAGCCTTGTTCCAAGTGCTTGCGTTTCTGCTCTTGGCCACTAGGTGTCACAAGAGCCCCAGAAGCATCAAGTCAGGGCTGGGAGACACTGAACCTTGTGTGCTGAGACGTCCACATAGTTCACTCTTTCCACATGACCGACGCCAGAAGAACATGATACAGTGTGATATATAGAAGCAAGGTACAACTGCAATAATGAAATTTCAAAACCGAGCCTTTTTAAGGGAGAGTTGTGATAGTTCTTTTGGGAATTGTAAATGCTTCAGGTGCACTTGATACTGCTGTTATGTTCCTGGCGTTGGGTCTTTCTCTTTATTTTTTTTTGTGGAAAGATGGATTGAACTTCAATTTAAGAATATTCAGTAATCCCTCTCAGGACATACTGTAACAGCTGGTATTTTTGTGTTGTAGTAAATCGATTCCATACAACAGTCAGTAATAATTATGGCTGGGTTCTGAAAAATTCCAAAGCATTTTCAATAAATTTAGCCAAAGAAAATAACACTATTACACAAAAATTTAACTTGGAAAGTTAAACCTAGCAGTGCTACTTTGTTCCATAAAATCTTAAGGATTTTACTGTTTGGCATTCTGTTGAACCATTAAAAAATTCGTACACATACATAGTACTTGTATATGTTCTCCGTAGGTAATTACTTTGAGTCTACAAAAAAGAGAATTACATTGTAGTAAGTATACAGCTTTGGACACATTTTTAACCTTGAATACTTATTAGGAAATAAAATTTGAGAAATGCCGAGTTCTTTCATGTGGCAGTATTAGCTCAAAAGTACGTTTTGATGTGGAATGCAAAATTTTTGTTAGTATTCATAGAATGAGATTGTACCAAATTGCATCAGATTATAATTTTGTTTGCTGTAAGTTGACATATGTGATGTATGTGTTTTATAAAAGAAGAAACATAATTTTTTAAGCCATCAAGGAAGTGGATTAAACTGCACTATATTGAAATATATATATATATATATATATATATATTTAGTACCATGTAAATGATGATTTTTCTCATGATATAAAGACCTTAAAGTGCATCCATACATCTAAGTAGCCACCCATGTATGTGCATATATGTTGCCCTAACAGTAGTACATAGATTTTACTACTTTTAACTGGTTTTCTTTTCTTCAATATGAGCAAAAACAACTGCTCATTAAGTGCATTATTTAAATTATATGTATTTGTGAGGTTATTTGCATAAGAATATGTCTACCCTTTTATAAGGAATTTTTTTTTCTAGTTGAATTTTAATGCTTATTAGAATAATTTGTGAAATGAAAGCAAAGTTGCCTTTTTAAGTTACAAGGGAGAACAGATTCTCAACTAGATAGCAACGAAACCTTGCTTTGTCTTTACTTTTTAATTTTTAACTTAGTTACTTATTCATTGGGTATTTAAAATAACCACCCTCGTATTTTTAGTTAGCATTCTCCTATATGGATCTGTATGCATGTTTCTACTACGTCGGTCTTTGTGATAATATAAAGCAGATTTCAAGACATCGCAGAGGCTGGTCCAAGAAAGCCTATCTGATTGTAAACTTTTTATAAAGACTTTACTTGGACAATTAAAAAGCTACTTTTGATGACTTTAATGAAATTTTAGAGTTGGATTTTTTTCAAGGAAAATCTGGCCAGCTCAGTTTTCTTTATTCTGTAATATGAATCAGCAATTTGAATGTACTCGGAATTGAAATGAGCCAGATTTTCAAGTGTTTATAGCATGTTTTTCTTGTTGTCCTTAATATTGTCAAATCATATTTTTAAATGACTGAATTTGCTGTTTAGTGAATTGAGGAGCTTCACTGAAAAATAAATTTATATATGCCATGATGTTCTGATTTCTACAAAAATCTAGATGGATTGTATTTTCTATTATTAGATACTGGTGACTTAGATTTAAACCACATGGTCTTCCTCTAGGTGTTAGGCCAATATAAATTTTAATCTTACTTTAATCTTTCTTTTGTGCTTTAATTTTAAAATTATATTGCCTGAATTTAAGAAAACCAACCTTTCACATAGCCAGCTTCTGTTTTATGCAAGATACTGTGATATATGCTTTAGCATATATAATTATTAAATAGTTCTAAATTATTACCTCCATTTGCGTGTATGGAAATTAAGATTTAATAAGATTAAATAACTTGACCCTTACCGTAGATCCAGCAGGATTAGAGATTAAGCCAAATTGTTGAGCCCTTGTGCTTTAGCTGTTCTTCTATACTGTCTTTACTGCTTATTTTGGGATAAACTTAGGATAGTTATGGTAAAAAAAAGTTGATACTTTCTAATATCCATCAACGCTTATTTTTTACTAAAAGACTTTATTTAGTAGCTCAGATCCTTTGGCTTAGTTTAGATTATCATTTCTATAAGCCTATAATAATAGCTTGCTTTAGTGTTAGTAAAACTTCTTTCAAGGTTATTTGCAGTTTTCAGTTAGAGAACTTTGCAGTCCTCATCTCAGAATGAGCTCTTTAAAAAGCACAATTAGTTCTAGGTCACTGACAATTCATATGGTCTCTGTTACACATTTGGAAGTGCAGCTAGAATTATGATAACAGAGGGAAGGAATTTTAGAATAGCTTTGACTTACAGAAGCTTCTTAAAGTTCTCCATATGTCCCATCAGTGGCCCCCAAACCAAATGTAAAAATCTTCAAGGAAGCTCTGACACGTGCACAAAGAGCAGTCATGTTTCCAATTAGAAATCACACACTCACACCAGAAACTCTTCCGCCGAGTATCTGCATGTTGTCTATAGAAGAAATTCTGTAGAATTATACTTTCTCCATTAGTATGTTGAAGTAAGAAGTTTGAATTAGTTACAGAATGTTGCAATTTAGTAATATTCATTATATACACACAAGTGTTTCTTTTCTTTCTAGAATCGGCTCACGCCACACACATATCTCAGCTGACACGGCGGCTGCAGGCCTCTGAGCTGGGGCAGCCTGTGCTTTCTGCGGTGGGAGTGTGGAGGGCCGCCCCTCGCCTTCAGCCTGCATCATGCCAGCTTTGTCCACGGGCTCTGCTAGTGACACAGGTATGTGAGCCACGAGCTGTCCTTCCACCTCTGCCTAAACCTTTTGTTTCTCGAGAACCCTCAGTAGGGCTGTCCGAGTGTGCAGCTAGGTCCTGCCTGTGTCTCTGTGACTAGCGTGAGGGCCATCAATCAAATCAGCTGAGGTGTGTCCTCCAGAGCTGCACGTCACTGGAGGCTGTCCACCAGCTGCTGCTCTGTTTGCGGGGTGGGAGGTCACAGTGATCTTGTATAGGTTTTCTTTTGGAATAGTACCAGCATTTAATTTTTTAAAAATTAGGTACTTAAAACATACAGGAAATTCTGGCAAATACCATGAGACTTGCACATATTGCCCTTCACTAAGATAGCAACAGGCATGAACTTCTGATTACATTTGCATCAAACGTCTGCCTCTGTTTGTTTTCTTTAAGGAAGACCCACCTGCACTCCATCCCACCAATCCTGTTTTCATTTTCCCTGGTATCAGAAGTGAAACTAATGTATGTGCCCTATAACTGATGTATGACAGAGTTTAATTAAAACTAGTAAGCATCTTTCATTTTATTATTGGTTATAGATTTAGAGATACATGATATAAACATTCCAAGAATGCAGGAAGATCATGCACATTTCTATATAAAGTCTCCCTTCTGTTCTGATGCAGGTGGGGGTGGGTGTCCTGCAAGGGCCTTCTGGGTGCCTCAGAGCAGCACTCTTCACAGGTGTGGTCTCATGGATGCTTCTAACAGTTTTAGGAACTGGGAGTGGCCAGGGTAGGTTAGTGGTGGAGGATGTGCTTGGGACATGTGAGCTCCCAGGTTTAATCCCCAGTACAAAAAGAAAGAGGGAGTGAGGGAGGGAAGGAAGGAAGGAAAGAAGGAAGGGGGAGAGAGAGAGAGAGCGAGAGAGGGACAGACAGACAGACAGGCAGACAGACAGATAGACAAGTGAGCAAGCAAAGTAAGAAGCTTGTACAGGGTTGGGGTTGTGCAATGCATTTTTATGATCTTGCAAAAGAAGTAGTGCTGTAAGATAACTGAAAAGTATGTTCCATGCTATGCTGTCCCTACTGAATTGGGGTCTGCTGGCCCCATTCTTTTGCCAATGGAGATAGTGGCCTCAAGATAATGGTCTTAAGATTAGCCCATTCCTTTCACAGCTATTTTCATAAAGAGATGAAGTACTAAGTTTGTGTTGTATTATGTTACATTGGTATTTTCTTTTTCAGTATTTTTCAATACCATTCTTTGTTATTTTCTGTCACACCCATACTTGCATTTTGGTTAAGTTTTGTCTCATCTTTATCCATTAACAGTGATTTTTTTTTCCACTGAGATTTACACTGAGAATTAGTTTTTGTTTGGGAAAATTCTGATTGTTAATCATTTATTTAGTTTATTTGATATAGGGTCTTGCTAAGAAGGTCGGATTTGTAGTGATCCTCCTGTCTCAATCTCCCCAGCACTGGGATTACAGGCTTGTGCCACCATACCTGGTTTTGGTGGCTGGCACGACATGTGATACTGGGGATCAATGTGGGTCTCTGCACTTGCCAGGGAGATGCTTAGACCACTGAGCTATCTCCCCAGCCTCTGATTGTTAAGTTATATAAATTTTGTCTTTTCCTAGACATTATCTTAGAAACCAGTGAATGTTTGAATTTTTTTTTTTTTAGTTTTTATATAATCCCATACTGTGTTTTATTACATAAAAAATGATCAATTTAACTTTTCATAGTGGTTTGGAAAATTATAGATAAAATTTATTTGAGCTACAAATTTACTGCATCGGGTAATGAGTAAGTTTCCTACTTTGCTAGTCATCAAAATGTGTTAGTGTAATTGAATGCAAAATATTGTTTACATACAACTCAAAGGATGGTTAAAATAGAGTACTTGTGAGTCATGCGGCAGGTTAGATGTCAATTATGAAAAATAGCATAGGCTGTTTAGAATTTACAGAGAGCATTCCCATACATAGTCATCTTGTTTAGTGCTAATCTGAACAACCTGATTAACACCTTACATTGTAGAGCTTTTGACTCCAGCAGCTTTTGAGTGAAGGAAAAATGTGTCCTTTCCAAGGTCTGGGTACTTATGGAAGCTCCAAAGTATGGTGTTTGCATCAGATCTCTGTAGATCCCTCTTATGTCCTCCTCCTCTTTCAGTGATGGTTGACCAGTTTGGGGTCTTTTTTTTTTTATCATAAGCAGCATGGCTTAGCAACATTGTTGATGTCACCAGCAGAATAAAATAAAGTGTGTAACTTTTTGAGACCCCACAGTATGGAAAAAAATGTGATTAAACAACTACAACATGAAAAACATGAGCTTTTTGTGCAACAAATACATATAGTCTGGAGGGTGGCTCAGTGGAACAGACAGCACATGCTTAGCATGTGTGAAGCCCTGGCTTTGATCCCTAGCAGAGAGAGAGAGGGACAGAGAGACAGAGACAGACAGAGACAGAGACAGAGACAGAGACACAGGCAGACAGACAGACAGACAGACAGACACACACACACAGAGAATATTTCCATTTGTTTAATGGCCATTCATTTCTCTGTGATTATCTGTTCATATTCCTCTCCCATATTTTCATTATGTTTCTTTTTCCAACTCACAATATCTGTTGTACATTTTGGACCTCGTTTACTTGCTCAGTTTGTCATACTGGTGAGACAATACAATATTTACACATATTTATTTCACTTGTGAGTATGGTCTTGAGTTGCATTCATTTACCTATAAAGTCTCTAGTTGATCCTTCTTTGTGGCTGAGGAGTACTCTGCTATATATAAAAAAAATCTTTTTTTAAATGCATTCCTCATTTGATGGGTATTTGGGTTGTTTCCAAGACTTAGCTATTACAAATTGTGCTGCTATAAACAGGGGTGCACTATATTGCTGTAGTATGATGGTTTTAATTCTTCTGGGAAGCTACCCAGAAGAGGAATAGCTGAGTTGAATGGGACCTGTAATGCTAGTTTTTAAGGGAATCTCCATACTGATTTCTGGGTTGGTTGTACCAGTCTACACTCCAACCAGCAGTGGAAAAGCATACTCTT
>NW_004524720.1:952251-1000046 GCF_000260255.1 Octodon degus | reverse complement strand
ATAAAAATGAGGTATAAAAAGTAAAGCCATATTAATATGCTGAGCTATAAAAGGCTCAAGTGAGCAACTTCTGACATTGCCAGTCCTCTGGATAACCCCCTACTATTATGGACTACTGGACTATATTGGATTATTTTGCTGAATTCATGCACCTACAATATTTAAATGGAAATGGAATACCCATCTCTGACAAAACTGAACAAAAAAAGGGGGTAGAAATGAAGGACCATTTTGTATGTGTATATACAAAATAGTTAGGATAGATATACAGCTACTTTCTCTTAATTGAATGAGAAGAAAGACTTGTACTAATAGTGTTTGGATAGGATATCGTATCTACATCTTGTACTATGGGAATAGCCACTATGAAGACAACAATATGCAATGTGTTATTATTGAAACTGTCCTACTAATCGGCTTTGAAACTGTCTCATTTCTATTTGATTCTCAATAAAATCAATAAAAAATAAAATAAACAGTTTATATTACTTCATCTGAGAAGTGTGTATTCATCTCAGATGCTCATTTTTAGATTGGATTTTTGAATTTGGGTGGGTATCTGATTTTCTCAATTCTTTTTGCAGCTAAGAATGAACTTGAACTCACTTTCTAGCCCAGGCTGGTTTCGTACTCACAACTATCCTCCTGCCTGAGCCTCCCGAGTGCTGGGGTTACAGTTGTGCACTATGCCTGACTTTCAGTTCTTTATATGTTCTAGCTGTAAGTCATTTTTCTGTGGGACAACTGAGTATAATTTTTTCTCATTCTGTGGGTTATCTTTTCATTGTTGGTGATTTCTTTTGTTGTGCAAAAGCTTTTTAATAAGGTGAGATCCCATTTGTTGATTCTTTGTAGCATTTCTCTTGAAGTCTGGGTTTTATTCGTGAAGTCTATGCCTACACCTATGTCTTCAAGATTTCTACCCTTTTTTGTCATCTAGAAATTTAGAGTTTTTATTTTGATATTTAGAACTTCGATCCATTTGGACTTTATTTTAGTGCGTGGTGATAGACATGGGTCTAGGTTTAGTTTTTGACATGTGGAAAGCCAGTTTTTTCCAACACTGTTTATTGAACAGGCTATCTTTCTTCCAGTAAACATGTTTTGCTCCTTTGTGAAAGATTGGAAGGCTGAGTATGTTAGGTTTTGTTTCTGCATCTTTTAATCTATTCTGTTGATCCTCAGATTTGTTTTTGTTTTTGCCAGTACCATGCTGTTTTTAAATCACAGTAGCTCTGTAGTCTAGAATTGTGATGCCCTTTCCCTTGCCTTTGTTGCTCAGAGTTGCTTTTGCTGTTGTAGGTCTCATCTGACTGCAGTGAATTTTAGGAGTGTTTTCGCTAGTTTTATAAAGTATGTTAATTGTATTTTATTGGGATTGCATTAAATCTGTGTAGCAGTTTTGGAAGTGAGGCCATTTTCACTATGTTAGGTCTTCCTGTGCAAATCAGTAAACACCATATCAACAGAGCCAAAGATAAAAAGATCAAGCGATCATCTCAATACATGCAAAAAATGCATTTGAATACCCATTCATGAAATAATCTCTTCAGAAAATTGGAATAGATGGTCTTTATCTCAATCTGATAAAAGCCATCAATGACAAACCAATAGCCAACATCACACTAAATGGCCAAAAACTGAAAATTTGTACCCTAAAATCAAGAACAAGACAAGGACATCCACTGTTTCCACTCTTATTCATCACAGTCCTAGAAACTTTAGCCAGAGCAATTAGGCAAGAGAAAGGACTAAAAGGAATAATGATAAGAAAGGAAAAAATTAAGTTATGATTATTTGTGTATTACATGGTATTCTACATAAAAGATTCCAAAAACTCCAGTAAAAGACTGCTAGATATATAAGCAAATTCAATAACATAGCTGGATACATAATAAATATTCCAAAGTCAGTGGCGATCTTGTACATGAATAAAAAAACTCACTGAGAGAGAAATTAGGGAAATAATACTTTTCCATCTTTTGACTTTTAGTCTGTGATTTTTCTTTTTGGGTTAAATTTTTTTTGAATGAAGCATATTGTTGGATCTTGCTTCTCAATCCATTTTGTCAGTCTGTTTCTTTTGATTGGTTCATTGAGGCCTTTATGTTGATGGTTATAAATATATATATATTTGTTTTTCATGTTGCTTGTTCCCTGTCTTTCTCCTCTGTTTAATTGTTCCTCCTGCCTGGTGACTTCTTTCTATTGGTGCCCATATGTTTGTGATCTTTGTAATGTTTTTCTAATATGTCCTTCAGAGCATTCTATTGAGTTGGTTTGGTGGTCATAAATTTTTTTTCATTTGCGATGGAAATGTTTTATTTCTCCATCAATTTTGAAAGATGTTTGGGGCACATCAATTGGTTTTGAAGTTTGTTTTCCTTTAGGGCTTGAAATACTTCACTCCAAGCTCTCCTTGACTTGAGGACTTGCATGGAGAAATTTGCTGTGATCCTGATGAGCTTTCCTTTATAGATGTTTCTTTTCTCTAGCTACTTTTAATATTTTGTTCTTTCTGAATTTCCGGAATCTTGATTATTATATGCCTTGGTGTATATTTATTTTGGTCTTGGATATTTGGAGTTCTATATGCTTAATTTATTTGTATGTCAAATTCTTTAACCATGTTTGGTAATTTTTTTGTCATTATTTCTGTGAAGTAAAACCCTTGGGTTTTGCTTTATCTCCAGATTTCTGATTCCAATCAATTTTATCATGTTCTTTGTTTTATACTGTAGCTGTTGAATTGATTTTTTGGTGGTCTCTCGCTATTGTTAAGATATCTTTCTTTTGCTCGTTGCTAGTCATCTTCCTGTCTTCTAAATCTGATATTCTATCCTGGACTTCATTCAATCCTATGCATGTATTTATTTATTTATTTTAATTTATGTATTTGTTATAGGGTCTCACTGAGCAGCTCAGACTCGGACTCTTAGTGATCTTCCTGTTTTCAGCCTCGCCAGTGCTGGGATTATAGGTGCACACCGCCATGCCCAGTCTCAATCGCCATCTCAGTGCACCCTGGGGTGGGGCCTGCACAACATGTGGTGCTGGGGATCTAACTCTGCCTGCTGTGCTTTGCCTAAGTAGGCACTTTAGTCTGCTGAGTAATCTGGCCAGCCCTATTCCCAAACTATTAATACTGAGGAGTTGCTATCTATTGGACTTAGGGTCCATCCCACTGGTATTGGACTATGACGATGGTTATAACTCCTTACAATTGCAGTGTTGTTATATGGGGGGGGGGGATAATTGGCTATAGCATGTATGATATCCTAGTTAAAGCAATTCAGTTGGTAATAACAAGAGACCCAGGTATAGCCTGGCTACTGACAAGCTGTGGTAACTATTAGCCTGATAGCTATAACCAGATGAATGTTTATAAAAATATAATTTAACTTATACCAGGAGCTTGTATATGGTGATTTTCCAGTTAATAGAGTAATTTTAGCGTGTGTGTGTGTGTGTGTGTGTGTGTGTATGTGTGTGTAGTGGGAGTCAAGAGGATAGGGTGGGATGGAGAGATGAACAAGGTTAATGTAGCAGGAGCATGGTTGGAGGACACAGAGTGGTCATCCAGGTTTTGGATAATTATAGGACCCTAGAGGGAAGGACTGGAAGATAAGCCTTAAAAGTTTGAAGTGACCCAGAAAGAGAAAATATTTACTCACTTGAGGGTATTATAAAGTCAAGCACAACAGTTAGTTGACTAAAGAGAGGAAGAGGATGAATTTGAATAAAACAAAAAGGTTAGAGATCTAAATCGTGAATGAGAGAGAAAACCAGGAAGAAAATAAAAAGCGAGTAGGAGGAGGAGGAGGAGGAAGAGGAGGAAGAGACAATCCAAATAAAGAAAAATATCCTCACACACTGAAAAACAACACACAAAAGAAAAATGAAACAGGATAAACCAGAACAGAAAAAAATGAGAAAGGAAAGGGAAAAGAAACAAAAAGATCCCAATAAAGACAAGAAACAAAAGAGAGCACTAACCCAGTCCAGTACCAAGTGGGAAACCAGTCAGACAAAGAAAAATGAAAGTAGTAAAATTCCTTTAGTGTCTATAGTTCTGTGGTGGGTCCAAGTTGGATCCTAGAATGTACTCTGGCTAAGATTGCAGGTGGACTTTTGCTGCATTTGGGTCTCATTTTTATCTCAGGATTTGGGGAATGGGTTTAGAAAAAGAAAAAGAGAAGAGAAGAGAAAAGAGAAGAGAAGAGACGAAACTAGGTAAGATGAAGACAAGAGAGAAGAGAAGAGAAGAGCAGAGAAGAGAAGAGAAGAGAAGAGAAGAGAAGAGAAGAGAAGAGGGTGACCTTACCCATTTGCTTGTATTATTTGTGCCCTTATCCCCAAGCACAACACTGGTTTTCTTAAGTTGTATGGTTACTCTTTCATGAGATATTTGCATGCCTCTAGTCCTGCCTGTCCATGGCATGAGATTTAGCCAGAATCTTGTATTGCTGGAGTTCCTATAGGTCTCCACCCCTGAGTCCTGCCAGTGTAGGGCAGTGGGGCTGAGGGCAGATCTCAGACTTCTCTCAGCAGCTGTGCTGTCCCAGGTTCACGGAGGAAGGGAGGAGCCCAACCCAGACCCTTCTTGTCATCCACACAGTCCATGAGGTCCTGTGTCAGGGGAGGATGGGAGGGCATGGATTCCTACTTCTCTTGCCATTTCTGCTGCCCTAGGACAATTGGCTTTTTATTCTTTTTCTACTTTTCCTATATGTACCTTTGAAAGCATCCTGTGTACAGCTTAAACATTTAAAAGAGTGGTGTATTCTGTTTTCTCTCCTTTAAGATGAAGTACACATAAATTGGAATGTTTTTACTTGTCTTCTCCTTTTTTTTCTTTCATTCATTCACATTGAGTCATCAACATTGATTCATGGATATTTATTTTATACACTGAATTATTGTCCAACACTATTTTGTTGCTTATATTGTCCTGTCTTTGGCTGCTGGGATTTCTTCCACTTGGCTCTTTTGATTAAGTCCACCATCCATGTGGGCTTCCCTGTTTTTTCCTAGTGCTTCCTTACTTTGCCTCAAAGACACCCCAGCTCATCTTATGCATTTCCTGCTTTTGTTCTAGAATTGGTCATTTGTCTAATAAGCTGTAGTTCCTTCTGGGAAATGGGACTAGAAACTTAGATCTGAGTAATAGGCTTGCATATTGCTTTCTGGAGTGTTATTTTAGGCCTTCTCAGCTGACAAAGCAAAGAAATATGTGTGCATACTAACCCAAGCATAAATATCCATGTGCATATGTGAATGTTTCTATGTGTAATCAGCTGTAGCTATATTAAGCCAATGTAAATGCTCGCTAATGCCTCTAACTCTAATCTATTAGGAAGAAGAAATCATTGCAGCTCCTTCCCCTTTTGTATTGGTAATTCCTTCTAACAGTGAAAAAATCCCACCTCTACCATCTACCATCCATTTACTTAAATCTTCATATGTATAGTAGTGCTAGAGTTGCTAACTCAAGGGAAACAAATTCATCAGCTTGAGTTGATTTTAATTATTTTTATCCCTGTAATGGTGCCATACTTTTTGTAACCTTATGGAATCATTCTTTTTCTGTGTAATACCTATGTTAGTTTTAGTATTACAATTTCATTACATATGATTTGTACAAACATGTGAAACAATACATGTACAGAATATATGTAATTTTTTTTAAACTACAGTTTGGAAAGTGCTTATAATGTCAAGATCCATGAGACCTCACTGCTCTTAAGAAATCAGACACCTTATGAGCAGCTATTTCTCAGTTACAATGGCCTCAGAGACACAGGAAAAAATGATTCCACTTCACACTATAAGTAGTGCATGCTTATGATTTGTGTAAGCCAGTGTGGTTTAAGTTTATTTGTTGAACTTTATCAATGGAATTAGGTTGAAAGTGGATAGTACTTTTTTAGAATGAGAAATAATTTTATCAAATTATAAATATTAACAAATAGATGCATGTAATAAGTATTTTGGGTTCCAGGGAAAAAGCCTAATCTTGCTGTAATGGTTGATACAGTGTGTCAACTTGATAAGTTTAGGAGTTTAATGAAGCATCTCAGCAGGGATCCAGGGTCTTCACTTTGTGAATGTCCTCATCCTGTGAAGAGGAGGGCACAGGTGTGTGAGTGTTATATCTATGCTAGGGGGTGGTAGTCTGTTTATAGTACAAGGGAGGAAAAAAGCTTGCTTTCCCTCCTTTTGCTCCTGATGCTTTTGCTGTCTTCTGCTGCCTTAAACTGCTGCCCCTGTGCCACGCCACCTGCCTTGGAGCCAGCTGATTATGGACTGAAACCTCCACAAACTGTGAGCAAGAGGCCTTTCCTTCTTTAATATTGGGTGTCAGGTATTTGTCCTAGCAATGAGAGAAAGGTTAGTTTATTGCTAGAACACCTCTCTAATACCTTTGTTCTAGAGCTGGCCACCAAGACTGGGCGTGGTGTTGCACGCCTGTAATCCCAGCGTTGGGGAGGCTGAAACAGGCTGATCACTATGAGTCTGAGCTGCTTAGTGAAACTCTTGTACCAAATACATAAAATTAAAAAAAACCCCAAAAACATTCTATATTTTTTGGTTCTCTACTCTCTGGTTGCCTTTCATATAAAATACTATCTTTTAAAGATAAGAAAAGCTATCCAATCCTTTTTCCATTAGTTATCAAGTTTTTTTTTTTTTTTCTTGCTAATTTGGATGCCAACAGCATTCAGCTTCACAGGAAAATCCTGATAAATTTTACTTTGCATGATATTTAATGAAAAGAGAAAAGATCTGTGGCACATTATTGAATGCATTTCAGACAGAAGAAAATTTCTCATTTTGACTAGGTCTAAATGAGAATGGCTTCTGCATCATGCACTTTGTAACTCTGATAATCAGTAGGAGGTTTACAAACTGGTTCCTGGCTAGTTCCACTTCATATCATCCTCATATTTTCAATCCTGGGCTGCAGAACATGGTTGCATAATGGTACACACTCTGCTGAAGCCAACTTACTCACCACACAGGAGTAACATTCACAGTCTTTTTCCACTGGATGGCTAACAATAAGTTACACATACACAGCACTAAGGAACTATGTAAGTAAGCCCACCACATAATTACATTCCCACTAACCCCAAATTAAATTTATCTTCAGTGGCAACTCATCCTTAATTAAATTTCCCCAAATACCACCAGCCTCTATGTGTTCTTTTGTGGCTTGTCTTCTCACTGTGCCGTTCTCCCAGAAGTTGTTAATTTGAATATAGCTGAGTACCATTTTCTTTTAGGATTAGCAGTTTTTATATTTTATTCATGAAATGTGCTCTTAGCTTGTGATCATGAAGTCATTCCCTTTTCTTTGTATATATTTGTTTTAATCCTTTAGAATCAGTTTTTGTGCAAGGTGTGAAGTAGGGCTCTAAATTAATTTTTCCCACACAGTTATCCAGTTGTGGATTATGACTTTTTCTAATGACTCTCCTTTTCTTTGCTGGGCTCAGCATCTGGGACCTTCATTACAGTGTCACATATCAGTGGTGAAAGTATGCATCTTTGTTTTTAGTTCCAGATCTCAAAAATATTATTTCATGATTTGTTCTTTGTCATATTTGCTGTTTTCCTGTATAGCCTAGCCCTCATTATGAGGTGATCCTTTGTTGAAGTACTTTCCTTTATACTTTGTGAGTAGTTTAGTCTTTGACTGTACCACTGTTGATGTCATCTATACTTTATTTATTTATTTCTATTTATTTTTAATTTTTTTTGCTGGAACCGGGGATTGAACTCAGACCCTTGTGCTTGCCAGGGAAGCGGGTGGGGGTGGGGGGGGAAAGATAGGACAGTTGTCCAAATCATCCTGCTTATATACATGGATAAATCTCTTTCCCCCTCTCCCCCTCCTGCCCTTCTCCTTAGCTCAGTGACTCCTTTAGAAGCTAAGTTCTTGTTGATGTCATCAACATGGCAGCCTCCAGACTGGCAGTCCCCAGGCTGTCTTTCCTGGTTCCAAGAGTTCTATGGTTAAAGATGAATGCTGTTTTGCTGGCAATGTTTATAGTCTCCAAAGGGATATTTTTACTGAGTTTTAATGTTTTTCTGTTTCTGTCTCTTGGTGGCTCTGAGAGGGTGTTGATGATGAGGACAGAGGCAGAAGGTCCCACCTCATTCTGGGCTCCTGTGGATCGCTTCGCTGTAATCCTCAGACTCTGCAGTTGCCCCTTGCCTGCAGATGCAGAGCCAGGTTAGCTCCTAGTGGACTCAGCTCTACAATTTTAACCTTGCTGGGGTGAAGCTGGGGTGGAGGTGGCTGGTGTGGGAGGAACCCAGATTTGAGATAACTGAACACCTTGTCCTCTGAAATGAAAATGGAAAGCCCTGCACATCCTTAGTAAAAAAGAAGTTTCCTTTTATTCCTAGTTTGAAATAAAGTTTTTAAAAATTACTAGCCTTTTAATATTGAGAGGTGCTTTTTGTTTATCCATCTTAATGATTCTATGATTGGTTTCCTGTTATTTTAATACAGGAAGTGACATTGATGTTTGAATGTTAAACCAATTTGCTTTTTAGGTATAAACAGTTTGATCGTATCTTATTAACCTTTTCATGCTGTTGGATTTGATTTGCTTATTTTGAATTTAAAAATCTGTGTTCATTAGTAAGCTTAACTTGTAATTTCTCTTTTCATTGCTTGTCATATTTTCATGAAATCATGCTAGCTTGAGAGGAGTTTTACCTTTTTCTTTTGTGGTAAACATTGTGAAAGGTTTTTTTTTTTTTTTTGGTGGAATGGGGGATTGAACTCAGACCCTTGCACTTGCCAGGGAAGTACTTATTCTACTGAGCCATCTCCCTGGCCCTGTGAAGGGTTGAAATTAATTTTTACCTGAGTGAAACTTACCTGTTAAACCACTTGAGCCTGGAAATTTTCTTTTTAAATATTAAAAAATTTATTTATTTGGTACAGGGTCTTGCTACACAGCTTGGACTCATAGTGACCTGCCTGTCTCAGCATCCCCAGTGCTGTGATTACAGGTGTGTGCCACTATACCCAGTGTTGATGGCTGGCACAGTACACCCAGGTTTCAGTATATGGTACCAGGGATTGAACTCAGGTCCTTGCACTTGCCAGGCAGGTGCTTAGACCGCTGAGCTATCACCCCAACCCTAGAAATTTTCTCTTTGACAAGATTTTTTGGTAACTAATTTATTTAATTTAGATGTTTTGAGATTATTTCAGTTGTCTGTTTCTTCCTGGATCATTTTTGGTGATTACATGTTTCTTTTTTCTTTCTTTCTTTTTTTTTTTTTTTTTGGCGGAACTGGGAATTGAACTCTTGCACTTGTCAGGCAAGTACTTATTCTATTGAGCTATCTCCCTGGCCCCATGATTACATGTTTCTAAGACTCATCCATTTCATCAAAAAATTTTCCAATCTGTCAATATAAAATTTTTCATAACTGTTAATTAGTGTTTGTAGTTTTCTTTTTTCTGTATTTAGGACAGGGTCTACAGGTTCTACAGGGTTTCACTATGTAGATCAGACTCGTAGTGATTCTCCTGTTTTCAGCCTCCCAATTGCTGGGATTACAGGCATGAGCTGCCACGCCCAATCTCCGTTCAAGGCCTCGTGTGCCCTGGGGAAGGGGCCGGCACAGAACACCACACCAGGGATTGTGCCCCGGCTGCTGCACTCTGCCTAAGCAGGTGCTTTAGTCAGATGAGCTATTGGGCTGGCCCTTGTTTGCAGTTTTCTGTGTTGACTTTTTTGGTTCTGATATTGGTACTTTTGATTTCTTTTTCTTCCGTTTTATTTTGTCAATTCTGTTATTCTTTTTAGATATATAAATTAGGCTTTATTTTCTCTATTGTGCATTTATTTTTATTTTATTAATTTTCAGTATTTTTTAAATTTTTTGAAGAACTTTGTTCATAAATGTTCAGTCTTTTTCTAATACATTTAAGATTTTCCCTTTATTTCATGCAATAATTTAAAAATATTTTCTGATTTCATTAAATTCTTGCTTTCCTTTAATGATTACTTTGTTATTTACACTTCCTGAAAGTATCCAAAGTAAGGATGTTTTTCATTTATCTTTGTAATAGTCAGGGTTGTACTAGATGAGCAGATGTAATACAAGGAACAGCTATGACACAGGATGTACAGTGTATAAGAAGTTACAAGATTGGCTACGACGGTCAGCCACAGAGTCTGAAGAAGCTTACAGGGAGTGTCTGCATGTCCGAGACGGAAGCATTAAGTCCAAGGTCTGAAGCTCACTGCAGTGTTCTGTGCAAGTCTCTATCTGTCTGCCGGTCAGTCTGTGATGGAAGGCTGAAGAATCTGTGACAGAAAGCTGAAGGATCCAAGCCGGAGGCTGAAGACTGTGCTGGAAGCCAGGAGATGCAGTCCAAGCTCACTGCAAAGATTGATGTTCCTCAGAGGAAGCAGAAAGGGGAATCCTTCCTCAACTCCTTTGTATGCCCTTTTTGTGCTGAGTTGTCATGGGGCAGGCCCTCCCCACCCTGCAGGGCAGTGCCCCGTGGCCCAGGGTGTGGAACCACCGAGGCGATCCAGCCACGTGGACACAGTGTATCTACCACTACAATCTTTTTATTGATTTCTACCATAATTACATTTTAATAAAAAGATGAACTTGATTAATTTACTCCTTTGATGTTTCTTAAGACTTATGGTCTTATATATGGTTAGTTGCACTAAATATTCTGTATGCTTAACATAGGTATATTCCGATATGTGTGTATTACATCAGGTTAGTAGGTTAAGTCATTCAGGTATTCTGTACAGGCAAAGCTTGGAGAATTGTGGGTGTGGTTTCAGACCATTGAATTAAAGCAGATATCATAATAAAGTGAGATACAAGAATGTTTTGCTTTTCCAGTGCTTATAAAAATAATGTTTACAATATACTGTAGTCTAATAAGTGTACAGTACCATCATATATTAAAAAACAGTGTACATAGGTTAATTTAAAAAGTACTTATTTGCTAAAAAGTGCTCTTACCTGAGCTTCTGTGAGTCAGAATCTTTTGCTGGTGGAGGGTCTTACCTTGTAACAGCACCTGCAGACCAAGGTCAAAGTAGTGAAATTTGGGGTCCTGGTGGCAGTTTCTGAAAGGCAGCTGTGAAGTTTGCCGCGCAGACTTACTGCCGCTCCCATGAGTGAGGTCTCTGTGGCACGTGGAGCTGCGTGAGGGCACTTCCCCGCAGCGCCGCACGCTCGGCCCATTCAGCCCTGGTGCTGCTTCATCAGCTCAATTTGTGTGCTGCTCTCAATGCTTCGTTGTCTTTTCAGCAGTGCTTGCAGCGTGCTCACTTGTCTTCCATTTCATTCGTTCTCTTTTGCTTATGTCTGATCACCTTTACTTACCAGTAAGGTGTGTATGTGGGTGTGTGTGTATTTTTTAAATTTTCATTTATTTATTTATTTTTTTTTGGTAAGAAGAAAAGGTCTGTTTTGGTATTTTCATCAGTTTGGTTAGGAAGTCCTATTAATCTTATTTGTGATAGCAAAGTCATGATACTTTTAAAGTATAGATCCAAGTTATTAAAGATACCAGATAAGTCAGAGATATTTGCCTCTAAAAGAAGCCATTTGAAATAAGAAAAATAGATTTTATTTGCACTGTCAGTATTATGAAAATACTGTGTTCTGTGTTTTTCACTTAAAATTTGTGAGACAAAAAATCTCATGTGATCACTTTTTCCCCTTGACAATTTGTTTATTTTATTGTGGAAAAGCAAGCCTGAGTTGGTGCTTTTTTTCTTCCAGTAATTCTGAGAAAAAAAAAATATACTTTGCTATTTTGACATGGTCAGATTTATAATTTTCAGTTTCACATCAAGACAAGAGTTCCTGGGCACAAAGCCCCCCACCAGCACTTCCTATATCCACTGGGCACATCTGCCTCCACTCCTGGGACCCTGAGCTCGACTGTTTCCCTCCTGCCACATTCTTGCCGCTCTTGCTGAGGCTTCCTCAGACTCTGCCAGCTGCTAGTGCCTGGGGACTTCTTGTCTCTTCACAGCACTGACCTCAGAGAGTATTTATGTCATTGTATTTATATAATTAAAAATGTATGGGGGGGAAGGCAAGATTGCCTTGTAGCTGTTTGCTAGCTCTTCTCGGAACGGCTGCCAATGTGTGATTTGGCATTTGGGAAACTGTGTTTGTGTTACTACTTTTAATCATTACTTTGATGCTTTCGTGAACTAATCCTAAGTCTTTGTCTTACTTTAGTCAGTAGAATATAGACCTTCATAGAATTGTGTAAAGTGCTCGTATTCCATTTGTAGCATACAGGTATCAGTAGAAGCCAATTAGAAGAGCTCTGACAAGCCCAAACTTGATGACTTGTTGAGAGCTTCTAATTGTGAGTGCAGCCTCACGTGCACTCTGGACCCGTCCATAAGATCTGGGAGTACTGCTGTTCAAAAACACAGCTTCTCTTAGCACTTGCATGGAGATATTCCTGTGAAGGAGAAAGGGAGCATCTCCCTGAACAGCCCTAGACATGAGTGGGGAACAGATGTTGAGCCAGGACATCATCATATCCTTGTGCAGCTTTGTGTAACCGCGATGGAAGTAGGCTTCTGTGAAAATCATAATTATGCTACTGTGGGGCAATTGAAAATCTCGATAAAAACATAAAAATAGCAAGAGGTGTGGCTCAGTGGTGTAGCATGTGTTTGGCATGAGCCTAGGGTCCAATGTTCAATGCACTCCCCCAAATTACAATTTTTAAGTATTTTATTTGCAGACTCTGAAACAGTAAGCTTCCTTTTCTGACATTGTAAATTTGCCAGTCAAGCACTTATCCTACTGAGCCATCTCCCCGGCCCTCTGACATTGTAAATTTGAAAACTCGAATCTACTGTTTCTTTTTTTTTTTTTTTCCCTCAAGTTGGGCATGGAACCCAAGTCCTGCTGCACACTAGGCAACACATTCTTACTATACCCTCAGCTCCTCAAATCTTTAGATAGTTTGTTGTTGAGATAAGGCCTTTCTATGTTGTCTAGGCTGGCCTTGAACTGGTGATCTTCCAGTGTAACTGAGATCACAGGTGTGACCACCATGCCTAGCTGGAATCTCTTTAAATGACTGTCAAAGAATCTCAAAGTAGTTTGTAATAGTTTAAAGCATGTAGTTGTGTAATTCCTCACCACCGCTCAGTGAATTGCAGTCCCACCGTTTTTCACGTTGAGTTCTTTGTGTATCCTCAGTGCTGTTTTGTTTTAGCAGATTTTCTCAGACATTCTTTTGGGTGGGGAGAACTTACCACCAATGATTTTGAATTCTGTTGCAAACAAATGTTGTTGTCATCTCTTTAAAGAGGACTTGTGTATGGGTTGGAAAGTTGGGAAGCACTTAACTTCTTAGTTATCAGGTGTGAATTATCAGGGACCTGGCCAAGATGCCCAACTGCCCATATGTGGGAGGGTGGAGATGAAAGGATGTAATAGTGAACAGACAAACCTACTGATGCATGAAGCGGGGCTGGGAGGTCAGTACCTCAGAATGAGCAGAGACAAAAGCACTCCAAGCAGGAAGATTCAGGGATGGTTGACTCAGGCAGCTGATGTCACGTGGGATGACTCAAGAGGGCAGAGATGATTTTATTAAGCCCTGCAGTGTTTTTTAATCTTAGTGGTCTTGGTTTAGTCTTAGTAGGTGGGAGAGGATGGCCCCTCCCTAAAGAGTTAATGGGAAATCCCAAAAGAGTGACACCAATAATCCATCCCAAGCCTCCATTTATCCTTTGGGGAAGTGTGCAAAATTAGCTATTGTGAATTTGTGGTCCCCAACAGTGAATCATTGATTTGTGATTTTGAACTTTATAGATTGTTAAAATCTGTGTATGGGTCCACCTTCCTTATTAGTTGGGAGCTCTCTAAATTTCAGCATTTACCCCATTGAAAGTGGATTTTTACATCTTTTATGTAAGTTGAGAGTTTTTTTTAATGAATTTCTATATTAACTTTTTTTCCTTCCTTCATTTCTTTATTACCTTTCTATCTTTTTTTGTGGTACTGGGGATTGAACCCAGGAGCTCCCTGCCACTGAACTACATTGTCTGCCTTTTCTATTTTGACATAGTCTTGTTTAGTTGCTGGTCCTCAAACTTTCAACCCTGAGTAGTTGGGATTACAGGTGTGTACCCTCACATTGACCTCATCTCTTGCATTTTATGTAAGGCTGTTCTTTGGTACGTCATGTAGGCCATTTCAAGAGAATACTTGGAGAAAAATCCATGTAAGACACTTCTGTCCCTTGAGCTCTGGGAGGCGCTTTTCTTTCACTTCAATGCTTATTAACAAGTGTGAGAGGATGTGCTAAAGAAAACGGTGATAGCAGCTCCTAGATATGAAGGGTCGGCCATATGCACTGGAGATTTTTAATAGGGCATAAATTATAATCTATATACTTTAACTTTGGTGGTTATTGTAGAAGTTTTAGGATAAAAGTCTGCCATTCTGTATAAGCAGTGGGCTACCTTCTGCTTTTCTGGCCATTATTTACCTTCCTTATTAAGGTGCCTGTTGATGTGCTTATGACTGTACACTGACTGCACTGAGTGGGAGCTATGAGCAGTAGGTGTTAGGTTGCTATGCTGAAGTCTAAAGTGTAATTCAGATTATTCAGTTTGGTCTAGCTACAAGCTATGCTAAATGTTAAGTATACAATAAATATAAGGGGCTGGGGAGATGGCTCAGTGGAATATGTGCTTCCCTGGCAAGCGCAAGGGCCTGAGTTCAATCCCCGGTTCCACAAAAAAAAAAAAAAAAAAAAAAAAAAAAAAAAAAAAAAATTAAATAAGTTCTAGTATGCTATTAACTACAAATATAGCATTTTGGCTGTTGCAGTGGCCTTCCAAGTGGTTTAATATCATGTAAATTCAGCCAGTTTTGCAAAGGATAGTTATGGGCCATACCCTGTGAGAGTTTTAGAATTTTTATTTTACTATACTTTTATCTTTTGGGTGAGTACTGCTGAAAATCAAAGTAATATCACATTTACTCTGGTAGTGAAAAATTTTTTTCAAAACTGTATACTACTAGAAACTGGGGAGATAGCTCAGCGGCTTAAGCACCTACCTTGCAAGCACAAGGTCCTGAGTTCATTCCCCCATACAGAGCAAACAAACAAACAACCTATACACTAGTAGTGCAAGTTAATTACCAGTTGAAACCTATTCAAAGCTTAGAAGTAGCTTCTAAGGTTTTTTTTTTTTTTTTTTTTTCCCGGAACCAGGGATTGAAGTCAGGCCCTTGCGTTTACCAGGGAAGTGCTTATTCCACTGAGCCATCTCCCCAGCCCCAGAAGTAGCTTCTAAAAATGAAAGTTATATACAGGTATATGACTTGCCCTTTACAAACCCTGATTTTATAGACCTAAATATAATTGTGTGAATTTTTTTCTTCTTTTTTCTTTTTTTCTTTTGTGTGTGTGTGTGTGTGTGTGTGTGTGTGTGTGCGGGGTCTCACTACACAGCTCAGACTCATAGTGATCCTCTTATTTGCAGCCTCCCTAGTTTTGGGATTTCAGGTGTGCCACCACACCCAGACTTCATCTATGGCTCAGTGTGCCCGGGGGGCAGCGCTGGTGCAGTGTGTGGTGCCAGGGATCAAACCCTGGGCCCTGAGCTTGCCAAAGCAAGCTATCTCGCCAGCTCTTGTATGAATTGTTATTAGCCCTATTTCAATTGCTTACATTGTTTTGTATATTTAAAAGCTCAGCCTGCCAATTTGCAGTTGAAGGATAGTGTAAGAAAGAGAATGCTTCTTTCAGGATTGAATTAAAGTATTTTAGCTGGATAAGTACTTTGGGAAATAAAACATACTTTAAATGAAAAAAATTGAGACCTGCTATAAATGGAGGTAAGTAGTGCTGATTATTTTACCTTTGACAAAGTGGAAAATTTAAAGTTTGGTGTATCCCATTTTATTAATATAATAAAATTTAATAGTGTTGTTCTGGGTGTCAATATATGTTCTTTAGTATTTATTAGCCCTAGGTTATAGTAAAACATTTTGGTCCATTGCCTGTCCATACTGTTTGAAATGCAAATATCAAAGTTAAGAAAAAGCAAATACATTTTTTGTTTGTTTCTCAAGCCTTTTCCTATATGATTTCTAAATATTTTAATTGCTTGTGCTCTCCAGTCTGACTGAACCCAGAGGCCGTCTTTTTTTATCATTTAGCATAGGTTTATAGCTTCCCCAGACTTGTGCTAATAGTGAAGCTATGAGGGAAATGACAAGAATGGCGATATTAAGTTTCTCTAGACTACCAGTAAATTTTTCCATTCTGATCTCAGGAATGTTGAGCATCTGGAATCTGTACGAAGAGGGAATTGTTCGCTGCGGGGACACTTTCATCAACTTCAGAGACATTTATTCTCTTAGGAACTACTGCTGTCTTGTACACAATATTGTATTTTTACAGAAGCAGTTTTCTAGTACTGGAAAAATTTCTTCACTTATGCTTCTGTGTTTTTTTAATACCTTAGTGTTTTATATTGGTCATTATTTTATATTTATTTATTTTCATTTATGTTTTTGGTACAGGGTCTCACTCTGCAGCTCAGACTCATAGTGATCCTCCTGTTTTCAGCCTCCCCAGAGATGGGATTACAGGTGTGTGTCACCGCGCCCGGAATCCTTCACTGGCTCAGCGCACCTGGGGGCGGGGCTGGTGTGGCACGCAGGATCAGGGATCAAACCCTGGTCTCTGTGCTTGCCAAAGCAGGCACTTAGTCACTGTGCTATCTCACTGGCCCAGGGACATTATTTTAACAATGCTACATTTTGACACTAAATTAATATCTTTAATTTTAGTAATATTTGATCAAATACTACAAAAATGCAATATGAGATAAGTTTTTCTAAAAATATTTCTTTATATAGGTGAATCTTTGCTCTGTACTTCATTATCTTTTCCCTTGAATTTTCAGATCATCTTGACACTATAATCTTGATTATGGCATAGATTTATCTCTATGTGACATTCTCTGAGTTGAGATTAAAAGAAGTATAAATTGGTGAAGTTTTTTCTTTTCAGTTTCACCTCTATGTTGTGAGGATTTGCTCTGCAGTAGGCTCTGTGGTCCGGGTCTGCTTTTGTGATGGTTGTTGTTGCTGGTGCTGGGTTGTGACCATAGGCCAGTGGCCTCCACTGCCTGGCGTAGGAGCTGAGGCATGCAGGTAGAAAGCTCAGTAATAGATTTCACTGGTGTCTTACAAGTCTATGAATACTTCATATATATTTAAAATTTAATTGTTTATTTACTTAGAACAAGATATTCTTCTTCCTATTCCATGTCATGCAGTCAGTCTTCCAAGGATTTATTAATTTCTTATTGTACTTGATCTGAATTGCTTGCTGTTTGTAAATAATTTCAGCAATTTCTTTGTAATTTTTTTCATGGATGAAAATTTTATTTATTTATTTGTTTATTTTTGTATTTTATGCAGGGTCTAGAGGTTCTATAGGGTCTTACTACATAGATTGGATTCGTAGTGATTCTCCTGTTTTCAGCCTCCCAAGTGCTGGGATTACAGGCCTGTACCACCACGCCCAGTCTCAATTGCCTCTCTGCATTCCCCAGGGGCAGGGCCAGCACAGCATGCTGGGGATTGAACCCCTGCTGCTGTGCTTGGCCTAAGCAGGCACTTTAGTCCGCTGAGCTAGCTGGTTGACCTGAAAATTTTATTTATTAAAATAAAGATCTATCAGTCATTGCTTTTTATGGTTTCACAGTTCTTCCTTGTCAGTTTAGGAAAAAAGCCTTTCTTGTTCCATCCAGCACGGTCAAAATAGTCTATGAAAATTTCTGCTAAAAATTTTCATAAACACTTGGAATATTTGCTCTATCTGTAAGTTGAGTATCAGTTAAGACATTTAGCTTTTTCATTATAGTTAGTCTTTGAAGATTTTTCTTTCATATCAGGAATCAAACTCAGGACCTCAGGTGCTGTGCCACTGAGCTATATCCCCAGCCATTAAAGACTTTTTAGTAGATAAATGGATGAGATTATTATAGGAGGCATATGATAGAACTGAGTTCTGAATGTGCCACTGAACACAAGATAGATCAAAGGCATTTTCTGCTGTGACACAGAGCTAATAATTGCACTAAATGAGATAACTCATGAACTTATATAACATATTTCTATAAGTAATGGGTATATTAAAAATAAAGGAATCGCTACTGGTAATAATTATTGCTCAGTATTATTTTAGGAAGCTTTGTCAATTAGTGGTAGACAGGATAGATTGAAGGTAGAAGAGATTGAAGTAGTCATTTTTAATAACTAATTTTACTGGGCAAGGTAAGAGTTGATGGGGATCTATCAATGATAATGGAGCTTTTATCCACAGTTAAATGTACTATGATATAATCTAGTAGTTCAGTAATCTTAAAAGGTAACAAAATTTTATTAATGCAAGATAGTGACACTTTGTGATTATTTTCTGGTAAGTGGGTTGATAAGTGAATTGTTTATCCAACATGGTTAGGTTTTCTTAAGGGTTACATTAGTGTTGTCTGCCTTTCCTAATCTCTGGTCAAATCACTTGCCTTTAGTATATCTTCTATAAAGATAGATTATCAAAGAAAATGATCTTAGTGCTTCAGTACTACTGTTACCTAAATATGGCAAACAAAAACTGCTAGACCACTTCCTTGAGGATTCCAAAACAGTAAAATATTTGAAACTCCATGTCAAGTACTGCTGCTGATCCTCTCTTGTGTTGTCTAGGGCTCAAAAGCCTCCGAAACACACACAAATTCTTGGGGGAAGAGCTCATGATCTTTTATTTTTAAAGATCATGAGAGACACATTTCTTTTTTCATGTAACATGGCTACAGGGAAGACACAGCATATGTAAGTCCAATCAGATAATTCAGTGGCCTCAGAGCACATGGTTTTTATCTTTAAGGAAAAGCGATAGATAAATTTAAAACATGACTAGAGAGGGAAGCTAACTATAGCACATTTAAATCCAATCAAGTGAATAAGCCAGTGAAGTTAAATTAAGATGATGGTCTACATAGGTGGTAGCTTAATGAACTGGCTAAGAGGGAACTATTTCATATTGCACTGAAAGCATTCTCATTAGTAAACTAGTCTGCATGACTTCATACAGTCAGAATTCACCATATAAAATACCTCGGGAAAGGGGACTAGCTTACAGTATTTATTTCTCACATAGCAGGAGTCAGTAACCTATTTAAAACTCTTAAAACATCTTTGTAGCTCTCTGCAGTCAGTTCCTGTCATTATGAACACCTTCCTTGGCTCCTAACATTTTCTCCCATGTGTACTTGGTGTCGTGTTATCCCAAATATCTCTTGTTGTTCTCCTGTGCATCTCCAGGACCAAAACCATGTGGGTATTGTAGTATTCCTCTCTAGGAACTAAGTGTAGTATTTAAAACATGTGTCTGAACACAGCCCCGAATTGATGCATGGATAAAGATGGTGTCTAGGCCCCCATACTTGCTTTAAGTGGAAGTCTTTGTGTTGCCTGCATTCAGACTGCACACACGTGTAGCTTATTGGTTCTTTTACCCCCTTTTTGATTTTGGGTTGGCATTGATCTTGGTTACCACATGTGGCAGCTGAAGGGAAAGGACTGCTGTCATCAGTAGTGAGTTGGATTGTGGCATATGAGGTAGGACTATATAAAGGTTGCATAAAGCTAGTGGAGACCAGAATGCTCAAGTTTATGTGCTTCCACTAACTGAAAAATTATTTAAAAAAATTTAACCATACTATAGCTTATTCTACAAAATATAAGCTGTACTTAGGCAGTGAGTTAACACTTTCCATATGTAAGAGACAAGGGAGGTTTTAGTTCCAAATGTGGTGTTATAATCCAGTTGGACTGCATGGTTAAGATGTTAGTTTGACTTTGACCCATTGAACTGAAGTGGCATTTTCATTCTGGAGGAAGATGTGTGAAGGAAAAGAAAATATTGCTTTTTATCAAGTGCCTCATCTGTGCCAGCCATGAAAATAAACACTTTTTTTTTCTACCGAATTCTTACGATAACCATTTTCACCAGTTTTTTTTTTTTTTTTTTTTGTGTGTTAACATTTTGCTCTGAGATGATGGTAAATTCATAGGTTATTAAGAAATGATATGGAGAGATCTCATAGGCCCCCACCAGTAATAACTTTCCTCCATTAATAACATGATGTAGAACTTCTGCAGAGAAACAAACTAGGGAACTGTCATTGATGCTGTCTGCCATGACTTGCAAGTCTTCTTCCAGAGTTGATTGCAATTCATTGCTGGAAGCTTAATCCCAGTATGACAGTGTCAGGTTGGGCCACATAGTAGAAGCCTGGGTCACAAGGCCTCTTCCCTCAGGAGTGGGGAAGTGGGTTTGTTGTAAGAGTGAGTTCTTGCCCTTCTGCCTTCTACCTTGGAATGACACAACTGAAGGCCTTCATCACTTGCCAACATATGGGACTTCTACCCTTCAGAGCTAGGACCTAAGTCAACTATTTTTTTATAAATTACTCAGTCTGGAACTGGGAATAGTGATGCAGACTTGTACTCCCAGAACTTAGGAGGCTGAGGCAGGAGAATTGTTGTGAGTTCTAGGCAAGCCTAGGTTACATAGTGAGTTCAAGGCCAATCTGAACTACAAAGCAAGACCCTGTGTCAAAAGAGAAAAAAATGACAAGCTGTGTTATGTACCAGTGCCTATTCTGCAAGATGAATATACATTGCATGTACTATATATGAGGTAGGACTGTATAAAGGTTGCATAAAGCTAATGAAGACCAGAACACTCAGGCTTATGTGCTTCTACTAACAAAAATAATTTTTAAAAAATTTAACCATACTATGCCTTATTTAACCATACTAAGGCGCACACACACACACACACACACACACACACACAAATACCCAGTCTGTGGCATTCTGTTATAGCAGCACAAGATAAAATAGGACACATTTTTTATTTTATTCAGATTTCATCAGTTTTCTGTGCACTCATTAATGTACATTTATTTAATTAGCTCTATGCAACTTTACTACATATGTAGCCTGTCATTTCATTTTAAACATGACAGAGAGACAAGACTTATATAAGTTCCTTGAAATGCTGTAAGTGTAGACATGTTGAGTGTGTGACTCTGGAACTGGTTTGCTTTTTCAGTAATAATAACAACAGTGGCTGAATCTCACTCAATTACATATGAAACATAGTGTTTACTATGTGATAGGACCTGCTTTAAGGCATTGATCATTTAATCTTCTCAGCAGTTATACCATCTAAGTTGTATCACAGGCAGATGGTGTCTTTATTTAAACTCTAAATTATATTACAAGGCATAAGTCATTATTTTTGCAGTTCCTGAGATCAGTAGTATGATAATGTAATTCCACCATCTTTTTATATAATTTCATATTTTGAATTTCTCATTTTAATCACTGGTCTTGGCAGTTGTTGAGCACGTGTGTGTGTGTGTGTGTGTGTGTGTATGTGTGTGTGTGCACATGTATGTGGAGAGAGAATGTAATTAGGTGTGTGTGTGTATTTTAGGTGTTCCTTTTCAGGCTAATGTAGCCCCAGGAGTGTTTCGATTTAGTACGATCTCACAAGTTCTACACCTAATTCTTTGGTTGTGAATTATCAGTAATCAGCAGAGTTTGGTCATGCTTTAGGAAGATAATAGATGCACTAATGAGTAGCAGTTTATGTACTCACTAGGTAAAGATCTTGTAAAGCTGTCCTTCTGATGAACAGCAGTGCTTATTTGGACCAGAAATAACAACAGTCCCGTGTACTGTCCTTCCCAGGAGGTCATGGTGTTTTTGTAGACAGCAGACAGAAATAAAAGGAATGCTGTCCTTTTTACCTCGTGTAATTCCCACTGGACAACGAAACATGTGCTATGAGTTGAAACTGCCTTCTGCCCGGTCATCTCCCCATAGGGTCTTGGGCAAGCACTGTTGCAACATTTCTTGGACAGGAGTGTGACGGGCTTGATGGAGATGGATGGGCTTGCGTTGGCTACTGTGGAACACTGTGCTACTGTCTGAGCTGAGAGGCTGCTGGAGGGGCGAGCCTGCCGATGCATCTGCTGCATTAACCCTTTCAGGGGGAATCAGATAAACACTGCATGCACCAGCTCTAAACCAAGTTCACATAGGGCTTTTTTTTTTTTTTTTTTCCCAATGGTTGATTACAGTGATGTAGATCATGTACAGTTTGTCTTCCTTGGCAGAACTTCATTTTGGGTGTGAGAATTGCAAACATTTTTGAAGCTATGTGTTAATAGGAATTCTTTGAAACTCCAAAACCTTTTTAATGGACCACTCTATCAACTTTCTGTTCTCCTAAGGAAGTTTTTCCTATCATGACTCATTTCACTCTTTGGCTAACACTAAAGGAAATGTAATAACAATTAAGGAAAGGAATGTATGCGCTTTCTTCTTTCTTTGAAAACTTGTACACATTTTCTGTCTTGGGTTATGTAAACTTGGATGCCTGCAGAATGTTGACAGCCGTGAAAGGTAGAAATTCAACTGGTAGTGCATACTTCTTTGGAACTTAAAAATCAGAAAGCTTCCTTTGCTTCTTTGGAGAAGTGTTTTGCTTGATGGCCAAGAATACAAATCCAGTAAAAACGACATGTTCCAGCCGTCATTTACACACACCTTACACGAAATTAATGAGATCACTCTAAGATTACGCTTTGTGTTTTATTTTCATTTTATAGGTCTGTATGAGCTGCTGGCTGCTCTGCCAGCCCAGCTGCAGCCACATGTGGATAGCCAGGAAGACCTGACCTTCCTCTGGGATATGTTTGGTGAAAAAAGCCTGCATTCACTGGTAAAGGTAAACCATGCTGATGTCAGATTCTCTTTGCAAAAAACATATGGAAAAAGATTTTGAGCGACATCTAGTAAACCAGAGATTAAATTGTTGCTTTCTGAAAACAAAACTGCCTTGTTCCATTTCACTGACAGGCGTGGATGTTGTTAAAGATTCTACCAAAAATACATAGATGATTTCACTTAATGGTGGTCATCCGGCTGTGCATGCTAATGTAGCAAACATGTGGTTGGCCTTGTGTAGAAAAAGAATATGAAATAGTGGCAGGGAAGGTTTAGACTCCTTTCTAGTCAACATTCATGAGCTGGAATTTAACTTAAATAAATAAATGTTCACAGCAAAAATTAGAAGGAATCTATTTTCTGAGGTCAAGAATGGCAGCAGTTCAGTAGCCACATTAATTTAAAATAATTTCCTTTAACAAAGTCAACTGAAATTCTAGTAAGCTGTTTCTTGTATTGGCCCAACTCCATCAAAGTGGTATTTTCTAGATAAATACAGTACACTGAAGCTAAATGCGAATAAAACCAGCTTTTGGAGGCAGTTTTAGTAAAGCATCATGCCTTGAAAACGATCAGCCACCAGGAACCAGATCTTGTCTTATAGAAACCCTGTCAGAACTCTTAAAATAGTAAAATGAGAACAAGAAGCTTACTGGAAAATATGCCACTCTTGCTTCTGGAAATATGAATTGCATTTTCTCTCATTTAACTCAAGCTGAAATAAATTTAGAGTCTTCCTTGAGTCTGTAGGAGGTAGAAACCTGTGTCCCCTTGAAATCTGGACCTGTGCTAGTTTAGCTGAATTCGTTACGGTTGTCTGTCTTGATGGGAGACTTTTAACTGACGTCTAGAATTTGTAAATGAGCCACTGCAAAGCTTCAGTTGCTTTATAGAACAGGAGAATTTTTTGTTTGTTTTTCTTGTTTTCCAGTTACTGAGATTTGCGTGCTCTGAGCAGTAACAATTCTCAGGAAGCCAAAGTTGATATATGGGATTTCTCTTGTAGTATGTTTAAGACTAGAATGTTTATTTCTTCTTTTATGATAATGTATTTGCCAAGGTATCTCTGTGCTCTAAATAGTTCTAGGCAGCTTAGTTATTTTGGGGGTTTAGAAATGGTCTTGGGATTACTATTGATGAAGTTTGGTTCGGTGGTGTAGTCATAAAAGTATTTCTGTGTACAATGTACAGAACTTGAATAGCTAAGGATTAACTTAACTTGTATTGGTTGTTTTGATAGAAGGAATGGAAATGTAGTATGTGAATTATTGTCATTCTTTAAGCATTGAATAAACATACACTAAAATAATGGATGCATATTTATTTGATTATCACATTGATACTATCACAGTTTGTTTAAAAACAAAATGGAAGTCAGAATGTCTGTTGGCAAAGTTGGAAGTTTCAGATAAAATAGTAAAGATTGAAATTTTTTGATAGCTGAATAAATGAAGTAGTCATTATTAAGTATTGAAAAAAAGTTAATTATCATAGCATGTGGAGGACCAAAGAACTTACAGGGATGATTCTTTCTCTGAAAAGAACAGAACTAATGCATGAAACAAATTCTTAAGTTACACTAGCTATTGAATGTTAAACATAGGATGCTTTCCAAGGCATATGTCAGTAACCAGTGGTTGGAAGCATTCTGAAGGGTACTGGTATCTGGTTTCTTAAAACAGTGATGCAAAGAAATGGATGTTACAGTTAACACATGTATTATTCCATGTCTTTGGGGAAGTTACTTTTTTTTTTTTTTTTGTGGAACCAGGATTGAACTCAGGCCCTTGTACTTGCCAGGGAAGCACTTACTCCACTGAGCCATCTCTCCAGCCCCCAGAAGTTACTTTTTTGAGATAGGATCTTGTCATATAGTAAGTAGACTGGCCTTGTACTCACTTCTGTAACCCAGGCTTGCTTCAAACGCATTTTGATCTTTCTGCCTCAGCCTCATGAGTGCTGGGATTACACGCTGGCTTCACCAAGCCCAACACCAAATCCTTTGTATAATTTTCTATTGAAATGTATTTTAAAAGTTACTTTTAAATCATGTGTCTGTAGTATATTTCTAATTTCTGTACAGTTTTCCCTGCCTCCAGTTTTGATCAAATGCAGACCTCAAGAATGTCCTTCAACTGACCCATTCTGTTAGTTTTAAATATGTAACATCTAAAACGCCTCCAGGAGGCAGGCTCATGGGACTGTAGGAACAAACAGCTGGAACAAACCACTTAACTGTACGCCAAGTGCCTCTACTTAAGGTTGCAGGATAGGAGCTTTCAGCTTTTGTACATAAATCTTAGTAGAGCAAAAGGAATTTGTTTGAAAAGATTTGTTTTAGAGTGACTCAAAATTCACTTTGGTTTTATGCCCTTTGCCTGAACTTAAAGTTGTTTGTATGTGATTTAGAACTGATAGCAGAGAACACAAAATTTGATTTTATCCCAACACAGAATCTTCATAGTTATGTTATCTTCTATAGATCTTTTTAAAAGCAGTTGTAATCATGTGGCTTTAACTAATATGACTTTTAGATGTAATGTAAATATAGTTAGAAAGAGGCAGTTTGGCACTACACTCTACGTAGCAGGTACGGCAGGCTGCTAGGGCATCCAGTTTCCCCCTGAGGAGAAATAGGATGATCTTCATCTGTAAGCTGAAGATACTATACTTATGAAAGGAAAAGTTTTGGATAAAAAAGTTGAATAAAAGCACCCATGAACTCAAGATTGTGTTGAACATGAGAGGAAGATGTTCCTGAGAGAGGATCTGAGAAATGCTACATCCCAGGCGTGGGTGTACGTGGGGGTGCCGAGACCGGCACTGGGTTTGCACCATGGATCTGGTGAGTGTCGTAAGAGACCACTGGACATAGAGCCATGTTTTACTGCCTTTGCAAATATACAAAAGCTGTGAAGCTTGTATTTTATGCCCTAACATTTCTAAATTTATCTTTTATGCATTTGTCCAATTGAGATTACTTTGCTTCAAATTTTATTTAGTTGTGTTCTATATATTTTTGTAGTCTTTCTATTGTAGAACTAGATGTGGCATAAAGACTTGCTTAAAAATAATGTTTCTCTTAAGTTAGCTTGTAGTATTTCATCAAGAAATCTCTGTTCCTGAAGCACAATTGTGTTACATTTCTAGGATGAGAATATCAACTGTGATTGTCTTTTAAATAGTTGCATTTTTTCCTCTACTCTTTTAAGTGGCTGCGTACGTATGTATATATTGTGTATAGGTATATGTACGTATATATGTGGACATACATGTATGTGATGGAGGAGGAAAAAGTGGTTACCTGAACTCTATCCTTTTTCAGATTTTAAAATATTTTAAGCAGATAAAAATTGACATTTTAAATAAAAATTTTCTCCATATTGAATTATTTCTGTGATTTCAGTTGAAAAGGACTAAGGTGACTCAGGTAGACCCTTATAACATTGAGTTACATAGTTTTAACTTTTGATTATTGATTAGTTTATTTGTGCCATTGAGTCCTTCCTGTATGCCAGGCACTGAATGGACCATTAGGGCCCAAAGGCCCCGCCTGGCAGGGACAGCCCCTTCCCTGTGGCATCTCTAGTATCAAGAGAGCTTATAGTTGGGCACTTACAGCCCTGCACGGCAGATGATGCTTAGAGCCTGAGTGGTGTCTTCCGCCAGCTACTGGGTGTTAAGTAGGAGTTGCTCTGGTAAGAATTTATGGGGATGGAGAGATTAGGAAAGAGGAACAACATGCAGATGCCTAGAGGTAGGAGTGAGTCCTGGCTGAGACTAAGCACTGTGTGAGGACTCTCCTTTGGCTGCATGTGAGTTAAGAAAGGGTGTGGACAGTAAGTGTAGCAAGAAGCACCAAATTGCTTTATTTTCTGGGTTCTAGAAACTGAACCCAGGGTCTTTGCAATGAGTTACATCCATAGCCCATTAAATTTTTGTTCTGTTTTGTTTTAAATTTAAATTTTGAGACAGAGTCTTGCTAAGTTACCCAGACTGGACTTCAACTTGTGATACTCATACCTCAGTCTCCCAGCAGGTATGTGCCACCATGTCAGGCTCAGAGACCTATTTTTTTTGAATGATTTCATAAGTCACAAAAGGCATATAGACCAAGACAGTGAGAGCTGTTCATTGGAAGGTTTCAAGCAGGGTAGTGAAGATAACAGACTTTTCTTTTTGAAGCAAATTGAGGTGCTGTAGAGACTGGGTAAGGCATGAGATTCCTGGGCCAAGATATGGTGGTGAAGTGTTGGGAAAGGGGAGCTCGGCTTTATTCTGAGAGAAAGATTATTGTGCTCCTCGTAGCTTGGGTGAGGCTCCTTAACATAATGAAACTCCTCTTAACTGTGATCCACCACTGGTGTTGGTGTCGTGCCGTTGCTCACACATCATCTCCAAGTCTTTGAAAGCCTTAAAGTATCAGTTCTTACATAGTTTGACTATCTTCTCAGAGAAAATGAGAAATAACTTTGTTAATGTTTGATATTTGGGGCGTTATCAAATGGAACTGCCTATTATATAATAGAGTACATGCATCTAGAACTGAGGATAATTGTGTTCTAGGTTGGAAATAAGAAATTTGGGATTTGCTAGATAAAATACAGAATGCCTGATTAAATTTAAATTTCAGGTATGTAACAAGTGAGTTTTTACTATGAGCCATATGATAACAATAGTTTAATTTGTGAAAACTGGCAACCCATTTGGGAGTTATTCAGCATTTCGTTTATTAACATTTGTTAGTAACATACTATACAACTCATTTGTTTAAAATATAAAGTTCAGTAGTTTCATATACTCACAAGGTTGTGCACAATTATCACTTCAGTCAATTTTATTTTTAATTTTTTAAAATTTTAAAAATCTTTTATTTATTTATTTATTTGGTACAGGGTCTTGCTGTGCAGCTCAAACTTGTCGAGATCCTCCTGTGTCAGCCTCCCAAGCACTGGGATTATAGGCATGAACTACCAATGCCCTGTTTCCTTGGCCAGCTCAGCATTGGGCTGGCATGGCATGTGGTACCGGGGATCGAACCGAGGTCCTTATGCTTGCCAGGCAGGCTCTTAGACCACTGAACTATCTCCCTACCCTCTAGTGAATTTTAGAGTATTGTTTGTCACTTTTAAAAGAAACTGTGAAAAAAAAAAAAAACTTAAAAAAAAAAAAGAACTTAAAAAAAAAAAAGGGCCGGGGAGATGACCCAGTAGAATAAGCACTTCACTGGCAAGTGCAGGGGCCTGAGTTCAATTCCCGGTTCCACCAAAACAAAAAACAAAACAAAAAACAAAAAAAAAAAAAACCTTAAAAGAAACTGTGTGCCCCAGCTATGTCTCCCAACCCCACATTTTCCCTCCTGTTCCAGCTTGAAGCCACCATGTCTACTGCCTCTGTATTTGTCTATTCTAGACTTCTCATATCAATGGAATCATATGATCTATGGTTTTATGGTGGTTGTGTTCTACCATTTAGGTAAAACTTCCAAGACTTGGGGCTGGGGAGATGGCTCAGTGGAATAAGTACTTGCCTGGCAAGTGCAAGGGCCTGAGTTCAATCCCCGGTTCCACAAAAAAACCCAAAACAAAACAAAAAAAAAAACAAACTTCCAAGGCTCACCCAGATCTAACTTGCATCTGTACTTCATTCCTTTTTATGACAATGGTATTATATAGATGTGGCATATTTTGTTTATCCTTTCATCCACTGTCATTTACATCTATTGACTACAGAATGTTTGAACATTTGTGTATGAATTTTTGTATAGGCATAAGCTTCCATTTCTTGGGGGTGTGTATCTACAAATGGAATTGCCTAGTCAAATGGCAGTTCTGTTTTATATTTTGAAGAACAACTAGACTGTTTTCCAAGTGGCTACACCATTTTATATTCCCACCAGCAACTTTTGAATTCTTATCAGGGCTTGTTTTTATTTAAATTTTTTTATTATCTAAAGGAATGCAAAATAGAAAAAAAAAATAGAAATGATACAGAGCTTCACCAAACAAAACAATAGGAATTTGAAAATGGTTGTTTAGGAACTTGATAATGGTTGCTGTATTGCATAATGTTGTCTTCAAATTACTTGTTCAGAGTACCGATATAAGCATGCAAAATTAGAAAAAAATATATATAAGGAATTAGAAAGGACAAGAAAAAAATGTAAGCATCAACTACTCCTGTCTGTAGACCAGCAGAAATCAGCAGTACAATTATCCAAGCCATCCTGCATACACACATAAATATCTCTCTTTCCCCACCCCTCCCTCTCCTGTCCTTTTCCTCTTCTCAGTTTTTCCTTCTCTTTAAACAGATTCTTTCTCTTTCACAGTATCTATTTTACCCTTCAGATTTTATTTACTCTTCCAGGTTCTTTTTTTTTATGTGTTTGTTACACAGTCTACAGGGTCTTACTACATAGACTGGACTCGTAGTGATCCTCCTGTTTTCAGCCTCCCAAGTGCTAGGACTACACTTATGTGCCACCATGCCCAGTCTCATTCCTGGTCTCAGCCAGCCCCAGGGTGGAGTGGGGCCAGCACGGCACGCTGGGGATCGGAACTCCCCCTGCTCCTGCATCTGCCTAAGCAGGTGCTAGTCCACTGAGCTATCTGGCTGGCCCTCTTCCAGGTTCTTATACTAGTGAGCCAATACAATGTTTGCACATGCAGGTCTGATTTATTTCACTTCTGAATATGGTCTTTAGTTGCATCCAGTTCCCTATAATAGCCTAAGATTTATCTTTTTATAGCTGAATAATACTCCATTGTGTAAAAATACCAGAACTTTTTTTATCCATTCCTCAGTTGATGAACATTTGGGTTGTTTCTAAGATTTAGCCATAACAAATTACAATCCTTATTTTTATCTGAGCTTTTGATTCTAGCTACCTTGAGGATATGAAGTAGTACCTCATTGTGGTTTTGATTTCTGCTTTCCACATGCCTAAATGATGTCACTATCTTTCCATGAGCTTAATGGCTGTCTTCTTTGGAAAAAGTGTCTGTTTGGAATCTTTGCCCATTTTCTCTCATTGGATTCCTTTTAATTGTTTTTTTAAATACAGTTTTAGATTTCTAGAACATTCAGGCAAATGGTATAGATAGAGCTTTTAGAATGTCCTCTTCTGCCACTTTCTTCTGTTGTTAACCTCCTCCATTAGTGTGGTCATTTATCAGTTAATGAACCAATATTGATACGTTAATATACTATACATTTCATTAATAATAATGAAATGTATAGTTTGCATTAGGGCCCTTTCTATTGTACACTTTAGTGAGTTTTGACAAATGCACAGTCTTGTATAGCCACCAAAAATGAACAAGAGTTCCTGTTTCTCTGTGTCCTTATCAGCTTTTGGAATGGTTAGGCTTGTCTGATTTCTGTTGACTAATAGGTGTATAGTGTTATTTTATTATTGTGTCAAGATACAATTGCCTTAAAATAGACATTAAGTATATTTTCATATGTTTGTCATCTTTGTACCATATTGATATATTTATTCAAACCTTATGCCTATTTTACTTTTCTCATAACTTGGTGGTAATTTAAACTATTCTTTGTTATTTGTAATTTTTTAATCATATGTGTGTTTGCAAAGTACTTTCAGGCAATGGCTTGTCTTTTCATTTTCTTAAGGGCATCTTTCATAGAGCAACATTTATAAACTTTTTGCCTCGTCACTGATCTCATGATGGAGAGGCTGGTTTCTCGACATTAGGAAGCTATACTTAACGTTAGGCATGATGTTAACATTAAAGTGTAACGTTAGAGGTTAGAGATTTCTTGATGTCTGTTACTGGTTTCTAGTTTTACTCTATGTAATATGAGAGGCCATGGTGTGTGGGTTCCATTCTTTTAGATTTAAGTTATGTTGTATGGCCCAGGATGTGGTCTACCTTGATGAAAGGTCTATATGAATTTGAAAAGCATTTGTATACTGCTATTATTGCGTAAAGTATCCGCTAAATGTCAGTTCGGTCCAGTTTGTTGATGGTGTGCTGCTTGTTGCAAATACATCCTTCTTTATTTTTCTTCCTATTGGATCTGTCAGTTACCGATAGAGGGATGTTGATGTTTACAAGAATAACAGTGGATTCTTCCATTTCTTCTTGCTGTTTTATCAATTTTGCTTCATGTGTTTTGACTCTGTATAAAGAATTGATCCTTTTTATCATTATGTAACACCTACTTTTATTCCATATACTTTTTCTTGTTTGCCATCCTGCTTTGTTGGAAATGTATTAATTCTATTTTCACAGCACTGGGAACTGGACTGAGGGTTGCTCTACCTTGGAGCTACGTATATGCCTACCTCTTTCTAGTTTTCAGACTTAGTCTTGCTAGTTGCACAAGAGAGCCTTGAGCTTGCTGTCCACTGCCTCAACTCGAGGAGCTAGGATTTTCACTGTAACTTTCTTTGGGTTAACATTAGTGTGGTTTATCTTTTTTCTAACCCTTTTCTTTAGATCTGTGTGTCTTTATATTTAAAATGAGTTTTAGGTAGACAATATATAGCTGAGTCTTCCTTGTTACCTGCAGTGCTAGTTTCTGTGCTGTAATTGGTATATGCTACAGTTTGAGTATAGTAGAATATGGATCTGTAAACTTCATGTGTTCAAAGCTTGGCCCTTATTGTAATGATGTTCACAGGTGGGGGGACCTTTAAGTGGCACGGTCCAGTGGAGTTTGATTAGGTCACTGAGGGTGCTGCTCTCAGAGAGTAAGGTAGCTCATCTCATCAGAATGAGATGTACAAGAGCAAGCCTGACTGGAGTTGCTCCTGGTTACCTGCCTGCCACATGGGCTCTGTCTAACGTGTTGCTGCCAAGACGCCATTCACTGTATCTCACGAGCATAGGTGATGCTGATGTCCTGTCTTTAAACCTATGGGCCGGCCAAATAGCTCAGCAGATTAAGGTGCCTGCAAGCAGGTTCAAGGGCCTGGGGGTTCCATCCCCTGGCCTGCTGTTCCAGCCTTGCCCTTGGGGTGCACTGAGATGGCCATTGAGACTGGGCGTGGTGCCATGTGCCTGTAACCCTGGCTCTTGGGAGGCTGTAAACAGGTGGATCACTGCGAGTCTAATAGTAGTGAGACCCTGAACACCCTGTAGATCCTACCCCCCCCCCCAAAAAAAAAGCTAGACAGCATGAGTGAAACAAACCTCTTTTCTCTGTAAAGCATCCAGCCTCAGGTAACTGATTACCTGAAAAGAAAATAGACAAATGCCCTATATCTAAAATATTCACACCTTTCTGACAAAAGCAAACAAAAAAGGGGATATAAATGGACCATTTTGTAATGGAAAAAATATATGTGTATACACAATAGCATAAAGATATAGCTGCTTTCTCTTAGTTCAATAAGAAGGTTTTTTTTTTTTTTTTTTTTTTTTCGGAACCAGGGATTGAACTCAGGCCACTGTGCTTGCCAGGCAAGTGCTTATTCCACTGAGCCAGCTCTCTGGCCCAAGAAGAAGGTTTTGAACTAATAGTGTTTAGACAAGATATCATGTTTGCATCTTGTATTAGGAATAACTACTACAAAGAACAATATGCAGTGTACTAATTATTGTAACTGTACTACTAACCTGTTTTGAAACTATCTCATTGCTACTTCTTGCTCAATAAAATTATTAAAATATAAAAAATTCACACTTAATGTGATAATTGATATAATTGGGTTGATACTCATTTACTGTATTTGAAACTGTTATTTACTGCATTTGTTATGGTTAAATTTTGTTTTGATCACTTGCTTTTTCTTTTTCTTTGCTTTTCTTTGGGAATGTGATGATTATATTTACTTAGGTCTCCTTAGTACTTCAGTTACACTTAGAAGTTTTCTCCACCTTACAGTTAGTAACATACTTTTATAGCCAGTATAGGTTCACTTTGAAATTATATTGTAGCATCTCACAGATAGTGCATAAACCTTCTAACATTATTCTCAACCCGCTTTTCCATTGCCTTATAGCACCTCTGTCTTCCTTTCACTTATCTGTATGCTATAATCATCCAGTATATTTTAATATTATTTACTTGAACAGTTATATTAGATACTTTAAGAATAAGAAGAAAGGCTGGAGAGATAGCTCAGCCATCTAAGTGCCTGCCTGACAAGTGCAAGGATCTGAGTTCAGTCCTTGGTACCACATGCCAGGCCAGCCTTGGATGCCTGGGTGCGCCGTGCTGGCCACTGAAACCGGGCATGGTGGTACACACCTGCAATACCAGTACTGGGGAGGCTGAGACAGGAGGATCGCTATGAGTCTGAGCTAAGTATTGAGACCCTGTACCAAAATAAATAAATAAATAAATAAATAAATAAATAAAAGAAAAGCAAGATTTTTGCTTTATGCTCTCTAATCTCTTTCCTCATATTCTTACATTCTTTATATAGGTCTGGGTTCTGATTTGTATAATTAGAATTTTCTTCTTCTCTATGAAGAACTTTGAACACTTCTTGCAAGGTAGGTCTATGAGTAGGCAGCAGATTTTTTGAGTTTCGTTTGTCTGAAGAAGTTTGTATCTACTTTTTAATTTTGTTTTTGTTTTTCTCTTTTTTGAGGTGTGATCTCACTATGTAGTTCAGACTAGCCCTCAGTTTACTTTGTGGCCCAGGCTGGTCTTGAACTTGTAATGATCCTTGTGCCTCAGCCTCCTGAGTCCTGTGGGATTACAGATGTGCACCACCACACCCGTTTCTTCTTCAGTGTTGAGGTCTTACTTCCTTGGACATAAAATTCCACAGTGGCAGTTTTTCTTTCCCCCAACACTTAAAAAATATTTCACTCTATTTTCTTTTTGCTTGCATGTTTTTTGATGAAAAGTCTTGATGTTATTCTTATCTCCACTAGAAGTAAGGCCTTTTTCCTTCAGGTTTTTTTTCAAGACTTTCTCTTTGTTTTTGGCTTTCTGCAGCTTTAATAAGATATGTCAAGGTATAAATGTTAAGCCTCCTGAGTCTATGGTTTGGTGTTGTCCACAAATGTGAATTATTATCAGCTGTTATTACTGCAGATATTCCCACTGCATATTTCTTTACCTCTTTTCCTTCTGCTGTCTCCACTAAGTGTATGTATTACACCTTTTCTAATGGTGCCATTCTTCTTGCTTAATGCTCTCTTTCCCCATTCATTTCTTTGTTTGGAAAGTTACTATTAGCAAATTTTCAAGCTTCTCTTTGAGATGTTCTTTCTGTAGGGGCAGTCCTTTCTATTACTTGTGTCTGATTTCTAGCATTTCATTTTGACTTTCTATCAGAGTGGCCATCTCTCGGCTTTCATTACCCATCTGACCTGAACAGGCTCGCGCTTTTAGCCTTCGGGATGAAGCATGTTAATCATACCTAACTTTATCTTCCCCGTCCCGTGGCTGGCAGCACACCTCACTTCTGGGACGCTTGGCTAACATACAAGTGCTGGGTTCCATCCTTAGACCAAAAAATTACAGTAAAATTTCAGAATCTGTCATATCTGACTCTGCTTCTGAAGCTTGCTTCCTCTCTTTAGACAGTGTTTTTCTTGTCATTATCACGCCTTGTAATTTTTTTTTTTTTGTTGAAAACTAGACATGATGTATTGGGTAATAGGAACTGAGGTAATTAGGCTTTCAGTGTGAGTTTTTATGTTAACGCAGCTTGGAGCTGGGCTATATTTAAGGTTTGCTGCAGTTCTTTGCCAGAGATTTGAGTTTCCTTAATGCCCTGCCCAGCCACACAACCTGTTGTCTTTGGATTTCCTTAATCACCGAGTCTGTATCTTTCTGTAGCTCTCTTCTCTGTTATTTAATTGACGATTTGTTGGTTGTGGCAAGTTGGTAGAGAAAGTATTGTATAATCTTGCACTTAAGTGTCTTTTAGTGACCTGAGACCTTCAAAGCCCTTCTTTCCTCCTCCTGTTAGGTGCTAGATGGGATCAGAGCTATTGCATTGGCTTCCTTGCTTTGAATAGTGTTCTGGCAGCACACTTTTCCTTAAAAGCCAGGCTTCTGTTATTTAGAGGGCGCTAACCCTCTATATCTCAAAATAGTTCCTTTTCCCTTCCTCCAGCTGAAGCACTTGGGAAATTTTGGTCCTGACTTCCTCTGTCAGAGTGTGCTGAGGCTCCTGGAGGAAAGTGTGGGGACCCTGCCTGGATTGGACCCCTGGGAACTTGTGTCTTGCAGTTGTGTGCTTGGCCACCATCAGCTCCTCAAAATTAGTATTTAAGCTGCTGGCTCCTGTGGCTCTTGCTCCTGCCTCCTGGTCTCAGGTGCATTTCCCCGCATTCCCATCTCTCCTGATTTCAGGGTGGCTGCTGGGCCTGTGAAGAAAAGCTGTTAATGGAGTTTGTCTTACTTTTCTTTGGTTGCTATGAGGATTGGAGTGGTGGCTTCCAAGCTCTTTTTGTGTTGGCACTGAGACCAGAAATTGCTCTTTGCTCACTTTTTAATTTGAATATTTTTCATTTAATTATGGAATTTTCAGTGCATTTGACACTTCTTTATTACGTGAGATTGGCAAGTATTTACTCCCATTATGTAGGTTATCTGTTCACTCTCTAGTAACAGCTTTTAACAACTTTAGTTCTGAGCTTGAAAACATTGCAAATTAACTAACACCAACTTGCATAATGCTTTCTTTTTTCTTTTATGTATTTAGTACAGGGTCTACAGGGTCTCACTACACAGATGGGACTCATAGTGATCCTCCTGTTTTCAGCCTCCCAAGCCCTGGGATTATAGGTACACGCCACCAGGCCCAGTCTCAGTCGCCATCACAGCCCACCCCAGGGGTGGGGCCTGCATGGCACAGCAGGGATTCCCAGCCCCTGCATCTGCCTAAGCAGTGCTTTAATTTGCTGAGCTATCTGGCTGGCCCTCTTGCATAATGCTTTGCTACTCCTGGCTCAGAGAAAAGTGTAAAGGAGGCTTCTATATTCCTCCATAGAAAATTTTATGGCACACTATGCTTCATCTTCTTTCTTTTGCCTTACAGACAGGTTCTTTATTTTCCTTATCAGTTTGCTATTAAGTATAGTAGGTCATATAAGTGACCTCAGGTGACACTTGAAGTAACATGATAATTTCTCATTTTGTCTACTTTTTTACTTTATGTTACGGTTTGTGTCTAGGTGTCCCCCCAAAACCTCATGCAGTTTTGGGATGGCTTCTGGAGTTTGTGATTGAATCCCAATGCTGGGATTGCAGGTGTGAGTGTTACACCCTTGCCCCAGGGCGGGCCATCTGCATTCCTGTGCCAGAAGGGGAGAGGCTTGCTGGCTGCCAGAGCTGCTGCTCGGCCTTTTGCTCCTTGCTCATTGCGGCTGCCTGAATAGCTGCTCTCTGCCATGTGCTGCTCTGCCTTGGCCAGCTGAGTATGGACTGAAACTGCCACTGACTGTGCTAAATAAACCTTTTCTTTCTTAATTTTGGGTGTCAGGTATCAGTCCTACCAAGGAAAGAAGAGTAACTAAGACACCTCAATAATAAATATTTGAGATAAAGACATATTTCTAGTTTTACTTTTCCGTAGTTTCAAAGAAATACTTTGTAGTGTCAAATAATGATTACACTTGGAATCCAAGTTATCTAGTTTTTCTTTTTAAACATTTCCTGAAATTTTGTTTTTAATGAAACATAAAGTCATGGGAATATGTTACTATTAAAAGAAAAGTATTACTGATAAGCTGGTAGGAGTTTGTTTTGAATCTTCATATTAATATGAATTTGTAAAGTTTGTAGCATTCATGAATTTAAATTAATCCAAATGCGAAATGTTCTTATTCTTGAATGTAAATAAATTCAGAACAGTTGCTTATATTGAAGCTTGTGAATTTGAATATACTTTTAATATTTTGTATCTTAAACCTGGATACTTCAGAAAATGAAAAGTGATCTAAAAGTAATGCTTCATCTTAACCTTTTTTTTTTTTTTTCTCCCTGTGTTTAGGACAGGGTCTACAGGTTCTGCAGGGTCTCACTACACAGATTGGACTTGTAGTGGTTCTCCTCTTTTTAGCCTCCCAAGTTGGCGATTACAGGCATGTGCCACCAAACCCAGTTTCAATCACCATCTCAGCACACCCAGCAGGTAGGGCTGGCATGGCACACCGGGGATCAAACCCCCAGGAGCTGCCCTCTGCCTAAGTAGGCACTTGAGTCTGCTGACATCTTAATATTTTAACAGTTTCAATTTTCTTAAAAATCAATGCCATGAAATTTTCTTGGGAAGTAGTTATTTTCAGTATCAGTATGGTTGATTTGTCAAAGTATTAAAAGAGAGAGAGTTATTGAGTAGTGGCTTCATAAACTCTGTTCAGTTACTTAAGGTCCTCCCTTTGAATCTACAAGCAACAAAAAGCCAAACCCTGGGTGGAAAGGTGATTATTTACATTGTTGTGAATTGGACTCAAAGAATATTTTATAAACTATTCACCAGTCCAGGGCTCTTTGGAAACAGATTGTGGAAGGGAGAGGTGGTGTTACAGTCAGAGAGTGAACCCCTAGGGGAGGCTGGCTTTCCTTGGGTGGGAGGAAAAAGAAAAAGACAGCCAGACATTATGAATGATCCATGACCACCTGGTCTGACAGCGTGGCCATTTGGGTCTGCACAGCTGCTGGCGCTCTTGGCCAATCAAAGGTAATTGTCCAGCCAGCTCTGGTGCAGAAGCCAGACGGAGTCATTTCTTACGTTATAGTTTACATTTTTTTCAGGCACAGAAACATGTACAGTCTGCTGAAGATATGAATTCCTAAGGCCCTGAGTAAACTGTTGCCTTTGTAATTCATCCTCTAAAAACAGTGGCCATATGTAGCCCTGCGTAGCGTAGCGATTGCTGGGGAGTCAGGGTGAGAGAGGAGGAGCCAGCCTTGTGAGTGCTACGGGGGGGGGGGGCTCTGTCTTCCTGCCTGTGTTTAATAGAATGGAGCCGTGCCCTTTGGAAGTGATTGTGTGTTTAGGTGGCTCAAATAAGCTCAACCTCAGGATAGGTGCTTACCTTTGTATTTGGTCATAAGCTAATCGTATGGAATCTACATGCATGAAGAAAACAAGTTTCTTACTTAGAAATAGAGTTGCATGAAGAAGAGCTCGTTTATTAGAATGCAAGAGTCAGAAGTCTGTAGTAGCACTTCTGTTTCCCTAGCACAGGCAGTCTTGTTACTCCCTAGCCCCAGAGACTAGGAATTCCAGCAAGAAAGTATCTGGCTTCTGTGGACCTCATCCCAGCAAAGGACTTTCTGGGTCCCAGGGACCTCCTCTCCTGCCTCCCCCAGTATTGGCAGATTGCTCCACTAAGTGACTGCCTAAGGGAAATGTATATTTGCACTTCTGGTTCTCTGGATCAAATTAGAATTACAAGTAAACTTTGTGTGCAAACTCTGTTTGATCTGGGCAAAAGGACCAAATCAAATTTCCTGAAGTTTAGCTTAGTGTGTTGTGGTTAATAACCATGAAATGAATGAAAGGGAGTCCATTGTGTGGCTGAAGGAGATAAGGTGGCTTCCAGAGAAGACTTGCAGGACATCACACGGTTTCGCAGTTCAGTCCCACCAAGCGGGGTTTTGGCCGCCGCTTCTGTTCTTTCATTCTTCCTCCACACTGACCCTTCTGATCATGGGTGTACTTGAGAGCTTCTCCCTGGGGTCAGGGATCCAGGTTTTTCGCTCTGCTAGAGGCCTCTCTAACCGCAGCCCAGGTAGGGGCACATCACGTGGGCTCGGGTTCTGGATGTGCCACGACTGAGAAAATAATCATACCGTCTCTTTATTGAATATTTTACTTCGCAGTACCTCACTTGCAATGTGTATAAAATAGGGATATTGGGCGATCCTTCCCTATGTACATGTCATGATGGTTGAATTAAAGTCTGAAGTGTACTTTAAATAGTGTCAGACATAACGTAATTACGATGAAGATGATTCTTATTATCTTCATGATCTTCAGTTTGTTTTCTTTTTATTAGCGATGCCCAAGGCCGTGTTCCAGCATTTGTACTGTTCTCTTCAGTATCCCTTTGGCTGTACTGCAATTTCTTCAGAACAGCATTTTTGCCTTAATAAACTTGTTCTTGCCTTTTAATTTTTATTCTATTTAAAATTACAACAAAATTAATGAAGCCTATGATTTGACATTTTTGAAGAAATTCTTGAGTTGGCTAAATATGTTCTTTCATTTTCCCTGTTCTTAAAAATGTTATATTTGGGGGGCATTAAAAATGAGAATATATTAAATACCCATACATTCCATCTTCAGTGTAAGGGATAAAATACAGGGATTTGAAGTCTAAATGTTTACCCTTGTTCCCACTCCTTTCTTCTGCATGCCAGAGGGGGCTTTCAATTTTTATATTCATAAACACCATGAGATATTATTTTACATATTGAAAAACCTTCTAAAGTAGAATCATGCTTAACACATTTTTTTCTTGCAGCCCATTGTTTGCATAATATTTATTTAGATTTATGGTGACAGAAGTTGCTCAGATTCATTCCTCACCATGTCTATACATGGTGTTGTGTGACTAGATTACCAGTGATTGTGTTGTTGTTGTTGTTGTGAATGGATGCTTACACTGAGAACGGTCCTGCAGGCACCAAAGTTCTGTGTCTGGAAACCATGTTTATTTCCAGATCATATTAGAAGCAAGGCAGGAAGAATCTTTGTGTGGATTCTCCTGTGTATGTATGGAGTCATTTCTCTAAGTATCACACCCAAGAATGGAGTTGCAGGGCCACCAACATGCACATTCACTTACTGGTTGTTGTTGTGCTGCTCTTCTCGGTGGCTGCCCCATGGAGCAGGTGGAGAGTTCCAGGGATGTCACATCTATATTGTCCCGCAGAACTGTTAGCTTGGATTTTTGCCAATAGGATTTCTTTGCAACATTATCTCCTAGCTTTCAAATTATCTGAATATTAAAAAGTTAAATATGTGTTTGTGGACTATTCCAGTGTCTATTTTGTTTCTTTTGCCTAGCCCCCACCCGCTTGGTTATTTGCCTTTTCTTGTTTATTTGCAAGAATTACTTTGCATACTCTCATACTGGATCTTATTTCTGTGCATTGTAAGTATGTCCTGGTCTATGCGGACTCTAATCCTTTTGTTAATTTATTCTGAATTTTAAAACATACCATCTTAAGTTACTCTTCTCTTGTTGCTGGGACAAATACCCAACACGCAAAATGAAGGAAGGAAAGGCTTTTTTATCTCACAGTTACTGGAGGTTTCATAGTTTGAAACAGTCTGCGTTACATAGCTAGACCTCCTGAACTTACTTGCTCAGGAGAGAGGGTCAGTGCCTCCGTCTGCGCCAACCATCTCCTCTCTGCAGAAGGTGCCTCAATTGCAGACACTGCCGCCCTGCACTACAAGGTCTGGAGGAGGGGCAGGTGCGCCGCTGTGTCCAGGATGACCCTCTCCACACCTCAGAGAGACCGCAGGCCTGGAGGGTTGGGGGGCAGAGCGCATGCGGCCCGTGTAAGGTTTGCTCCTCTCTGGCCCTGCCCCTCGAGTCCCACCCTGGTCCTCTGGCCCCGCCCCTCGAGTACCACCCTGGTCCTCTGGCCCCGCCCCTCAAGCCATTCTGTGCTCCTCCTGCTGCATCTGCCCCATGACTTACATGAGGCTTTGCTGGGACAGCCAGACACAAACCATAACGTGTACGTGCACATGAAGTCCCTGTTGTAGACAGAGAAGCAAAGGCATCTTTATAGACAGAAAACCTTCAGCTTAGTGTCTCACAGAGAGTGGATCAGAGGTTGAGGTGTCTGTTGCCCTTGACCAAATCTGAGCTCTGGTTGTTTTTGCTTGCTTGCTCCAGAGGGGCCTCTGGCACTGTTTGCGCGGAGCCCACACTTCTGTTAGGTTGTGTGCATCACTATAGTATATTTTTAGCATGTAGCTTAATGATGGGTACAGCCGTTCACTGAGCAGTGGTCATGGGCAAGGATCTGGGTATAATTTGATCCTGGTATGACCACATTGCCAGAAGTGTCCTACGTGTTCAAGAGTGATTGCTGGAGAAGGGAGACAGGAAGACCTTCTGTTCTAGTCTCTGTGTTGCCCAGTTCTTTTTCCGTTAATGTCACAAAAGTTTGAGCGTCCTCTTGGAGGTACAGCAATAGACACTCACAAGCCATTGGATGAATTGATTGGCATGTCAAGACCATTGATAAATAATTGGCTCATATAGTTTGTTTTTTCATTTACCTCAAGTTGTGACATGAGTTGCACATTTTTTACAGAGATAACTGTTAATAAAGATTTTTTTTTGGCAGAACTGGGGATTGAACTCAGGCCCTTGCTTTTGCCAGGGAAGCGCTGATTCCACTTAGCCATATCTCCAGACCCAAATAAAGATGTTTTAATCTATATTTTAATTATTAATATTTAGTCAGTAAATTAGCAGGAAATAGAAATGTACTTTGACAATCATAGTATAGAAGTAGTAAACTATCAAAAAGAAAGAATTAAAATAGATTGGTTTTGTAATTATTTCTACTTTCCCAAAATAATTAAAAGATCTGTAATATTTAAAAATTATCTTTTAAAATTCCAAAACATTCAAAGTACTTCAATTCTTTAATTCATTGTAATTATATAAATGAGACACTAACTAAACTTAATTACTTATTAAGAAACCTAAACATGAGGTGGTTGTGGTGGCACATGCTTGGAATCTCAGCCTGAAACAGGAGACTGAAGTAGGAGGATCATAAATTTGAACCCAACTTAGGCAACATAGCAAATTAGATCCCCTGTTTCAAAATAAAAATAAAAAACAGGCTGGGGCTATAGCTTAGGTCCTGGGTATAACACACATACACAACATTACCCCAAAATCTAAATGAAATTGTATGTATCTAAAGTAAACATTGAGTTCAAATGATACACTACTTTGAGTGAAAATATTTTAGTTATCCACCCACCTGCTCACCATGTATCCAGTAGTAGTGTCCATGGTAATCCATGTAAACCTGGCCATACACATTGTATAGGGAATGAAACATGAGTGGAAATGAGGGTACCCCTCAGCCCGTGAACTGTGTGTCTTAGTTCTTGCCCTGCCCCTCAGTGCAGAGCTGGTTAGCGGTGTTGAGACAGTGGGGACTGTTTCCACCTGGATCTGAGCAGAGTTCCCTGAGAGCAGGCTATGGAAAGGGCATCAGTGGTAATATAAACCTTGGGATGAGCCAGTAAGATGAAGGATCTGTTTATCACCACAGTTTAATGTCCCTAATTTCTTTTTTTTCTTTCTTTTTTTAAAAAAAATGTATTTAGTACAGGATCTACAGGGTCTCACTATACAGATGGGACTTATAGTGATCCTCTGTTTTCAGCTTCCCAAGCACTGGGATTACAGGCACGCAGCACCACACCCACTCTTGTTCACCATCTCAGCATACCCCAGGGATGGGGCCTGCACAGCAGGCCAGGGATCGAATCCCCACCCCTGTGTCTGCCTAAACAGGCACTTTAATCTGCTGAGCTATCTGGCCAGGCCTAATGTCCCTAATTTCTAAAATGCATCTTCATCGAACTGTTCTTGAAGTATAGCTTAGTGGTGCAGAAGTTAAAATAAATGCAGTTCTTAGCATTCCACAAGGTTAGTCATTTTTAAGTGGCTGTGATCAATCTGACATTTACACTGTAAAAAGTTAGTAACTCATTTTCTTGCCAAAAGTTTTAGCCTCTGCATTTTCTTTCATGATGGACACACGTCTCGCTCCTCAGTGCCCTGGTGCAGCTGGAGGAGGCAAGTGTGAAGGCCAGATGTCAAGTTCTACTTGTTATTGCTGGGATGTAGCAGAGGAGAACGCCATCCCAGGTCATGCCTTCTTTGAGTTTTGTTTGCTTTCTCATCAATAGTCAACTGGAAGACAAATTATTTTTATAGTCCATTGTTTTGTTGCTAAATTTTGCAGGGTAATGCTTGCATATCAAACTAAACCCTTCTATATCAAACTAACACACACACAATTAATATACTTTGCTAATTAGAAAGAAAAGTAGCCTACTCTATCAAGCTTTTTTCATGTGTATTAGTGTTTTACTTGTAACTTCATTTTCTTTTGTACTTTGGAAGTGTAACAACTGTTTTTTCCCGTTTTATATTTCTGTTTTCATTCAGTTAAAACCTAAATTAAATGGGGCAAACTGGCAACTTTAAAATTAAATTTTATTTATGAGTTTATTTATATCGTGTAAGTTATATAAATGATGAAAATTTGATTTTCTTTGCTCAACAAAGTTGATGTGTAACTTTGAGCTTTAAAATCTTATACACTTCCACTAGATGGCGCTCATTCCTTTAGGAAATCTGAGCCCTCCTTAAGGCACTTGTTAATTTTGTCCCTGATGGGTTAATAATAAAAGAAGCCAATTCAAACCAAAGTAATATAAAAACTTGTAAAGTTCTTATGTCATGTAAAGAGCTGTGGAACTTTGTGGTAGAGGTATTTATGATTAATAATGTATTATATTTCCAAAGAATCAGTGATTTTATATGTCCCACATAAAATGTATTTAAACGCTTATCGTATATCACCCTAGATGATAAAGAGGCAATGGTACGAAGCAGACGTGATGATCATTAGCCACATGGCTCCTGGAATCAACACTAGTCCTTTGAATAAGTATAAATTTATGTCTGAAATACAGACAGGTTTTGGGGGCTTAAAGTTTATAATGGGCAGAGAAGAGGGTATTTGTTGAGATTCTGCGAAGTTTTGATGCGGAGGTGACCACTGAGCTAGTTAAATGGATCTGAAGGTTGCCCAAGAAGTCCATAGGTGGAGGAGTTGCCAGGTTTCCCAGCGGCCATGCTGGTGTGGGCCGAGGCTTCCTTGTCTGTGCCCTGGGTACGCAGGGCTCGGGTTTGTAGCCTTCTGGGGCCTGGCTCCTTGTGTCTTCAGCTCCCTTCCCTGACTTCCTGCCCTCAGCTTTCTCCTCCAGCTTTCCAGAAGTTCTCCTAGGTGGGCGTTGGTCACTTGGGTAGCAATCGCATGTTTTGCCTGCTTTTGCTATCTGAAAGGTTTCCTCAGACCTTTGCTTTGCATCTTTCTGTGTACTTTAAAAAATCTGTGGTCACAGTTTTAGTTGCAGTAAGTTTGGGAGTGGCGTCTGCTCCTTTTGCATAGCATTCTACTTTTGCTCCATGGATGGCCACTAGAATGTGAGGATAATTGAAACAAAAGAGCCTCCTAATTTATTCATCCGTCACCGTGTTCCATGTGCACTCCCGAGGTCCAAGCGCCTTATTTTGTTTTTCCTGCAACCCTAGGAGATGCTTACACGTCTTCACCTTATTGTTGAAATAGATGAACAAGCCTGAACTATGGAGCCAGGGTGGGATGGAGTCGGCCTGGAGCCCGACTGGTCTGACTCAGGTTCTGGCCTTTTAATCTTACACCATTCCCCTTGTTGGTGGATGCTCAGTAGAGCGGTTTGGGCTTAATTTTGAATTCTCCTCATGGGTTCTCATCACTCTGAGACTTATCTGGTTACTGTTTCTCTTATGAGAGGCCTTCCTTGGATGTCTACTCATGGTTGGCCTTCTGCCTGTGTTTTGTGCTGAATGGCTAGAAGGTGACTGGAAGTCCTGTGTGCCGGGCAGAGCCTGGTGACTGGTGGTTTCTGAGTGGTAAACATTTTTACACACCCCACCCTCACCCCCACTGGAGGGTGAGGCAATATCTGGAGGCATATTTGATTGTCATGACTTGAGGAAAGCATAATTTTGACATTTGATAGGTGGAAACCCCAGGGATGCTTCTCAAACTCCAGCAATGCCCAGGACAGCCTTGTACAACAAAGAAGGGTCCCGCTGAACTGCGAGTAGCGCCCAGGCTGAGAGCCCAGCACCACTAGGCAAGGGCTGTACTGCTGAGCTGCACCCTGAACCCCTCTGTAGCTATTTATTTATTTATTTATTTATTTATTTATTTTGGTGGAACTGGGGATTGAACTCAGGCCCTTGTGCTTGCCAGGGAAGTGCTTATTCCACTGAGCCATCTCCCCAGCCCCCGTAGCCTTTTTTTTTTAAACTGAAGTTTTGGTGGGCTATTGTTCTGAATTATAGCACAGCAGTTTGTTAGCCTTTTCCTTTACAATGAATAAAACATTGGGGACCTGAAGGTCATGAAGGTATGATCCCGTTGGGAACTCTAGAATTTTTTTCTTTTAACCTTTCACTCGACTACCTTTATAATCTACTTTGAGTTCATTTTTGTTTACACTATAAGATAGAGATTGCTTTCCACGTGAATATCTGGTTGCATTACTGCTGAAGGGAAGACCTTCCTCCTCTCCCGGCTCTGTGGGACCAGCTTTCTCACTGGGCCATTGTCCATGGACACACAGGCTTGTGGCTTCTGTACTTCTGTCTGTATGTCAGTGCCACACTGTGTCACCTACAGGAAAGCCTGTTCATGTGATGACTGCATTGGACTCATAGTTCACATTGAGTAGAACGGATCTCTTTGCCTTCTTGAATCTCATAACTCACAAGCATGGTACATTTTCCTATTTAAGTTTCTGATTTCTCTCAGCAATACTTTATAATTTTCTTTTCCTAGAATTTATATTTCTTTCATTTAGAGCTTTTCCTAGATAGCATATTATAATTGTTTGCTCCTGGTACATGCAAAGAATACGTCAGTGCAGTACTTATAGCATCCTCAGAACTTATATGACTCTGTCTTTAAAATTTATTTGTTTAACATCAACAGTGGCATTTTTGTTTATCTATTTTCACTCATCTACGAACTCTAGTGTTATTGAGTGGAAGTTACTATAATAACAGATCTCTTTCTCTTTCCCCTTGGGTTTTTTCTTTTTCTATTGTATTAACGCTCATCCACTGAGTCTGAGCGTTCTTCTGTGTCTCTTTCTCCGCTATATTTAACTTTGGCTTTACTTCCAGCAGTGTACCCCTGTCTGGTGGCCTTCTCCTTTTGGAAAGGAGCTCCTATCTCCATCTTACCTTCTTTTAGCTTGTATTTTATTATCAAAGGAAAATAAGTGTAAAAACCTTTCCAGCCATGTAGTTTCATATCAAGCTAGCTGTGATCTACAGGGAACCGTGGTGAGGGGATCACATAGGCTTAGGGCTGTTGAAAAGATTAAAAGGGGCTAACCCATAATACTTAGAACGTAGTCTGGCTATAGTGGACAGTGCTTGCTAGTGTCATAATAGTAATTAGAAAGTGTCACATTGATTGATTCAACATAACAAATAACTATTTGAATAAAGTACTGAATTGGAGGTGATTAGAAGAAATTGAAACTATTACCAGTCTGACTTTTTTTTTTGGCAGATGTGTCCTTAGACAGTGGAGGACAGTCAGTAGTGTAAGTGGCATAATTTTGTGTAGCTGAAAAAGTATGTTTTGAATATTAAGTTCATTAATCTTATTAGACTTATATTGCTTCTTTGGAACTTGATTAAAGATATTATTTCAATCTATCTAGGAAATAATTTTCTGCTGCTCTTTATTTGTGGTTATTTGTTACACCTGTACAGCCTGAGTTAGCGTGGTAAAGTCTTGATACCTCCACAGTAGTTGCTTTGGCTGAGGTAGAAATGTTATACATGCATGTCTAGGGCAGAAGAGTATCTAGAATGAAGTAAGACTTCATGTGCTGCAGGAGCTGTTTAACCTTCCTATATAAATCAGCAGTGAGAATAGGTTGAATAGAGTTGAATCATGTCTAACTTTGTGAAGTTTTTTGGATACAGTTCCAATAGCACCTACTTCTAAATGATAGACTTTACCTAGTGATTTATTTTTCATCACCAGACTTTAAAGATTCATGATATGTGCAGGTCCTAACTTGTATTTTGGCAAAATATACTTTTGAAATTTTTAGGACAATTTGATTTGGTTTCTTGCCACTTTTAGGAAACGTGTAGCCAGAGCCCATGCCATCATCCTCCCTGTAAGGGGCACTGTGTTGTCTGAGAGCTGGCGGTTAGGAGACCTTCTTAGCATGTGCTCTGTTCTTCGGGGATAGTGAGGACTGCTACTTGGACATAATTACTGAGGGCATTGAGGGACCAGCTCGTGATGTGGGATGAAGCAGAATCACCTAGATGGAAAGAAGCTTGGCACGTCACATGAGTCTCAAGTAAGACAGCCAAGGGAGGAGAGAGAGCGCAGCCATGGAAAGTCTGTTGAGTAGGAAGAAATGACACAAGGAATGAATAAAAGCGTAGAAGTTCAGTGCATGCACTTGATGTCAAAATCCAGATTTACACGGAAGATGTGGCTGTGTCACAAATGCTTTGTTTATCTGACGATTCCACAAAATACTTAACTTGCCTGCCAAGTTTCAGCTACAGCATGCTTAAGAAGTCTGGTCTCAAGAGAAAATGTAGCAATATACTTGTCACATAGAAATGATTAATGCTTGGGGAGATGACATACTTATTACTCTGATTGCTGTATTACACACTTTATAGTATCAAATTATGCTGTACCCTATTAATAGGTATACATATTATGTCTCAAAAACCATGGCAGAAGAAAGACACTCAGCATTATGTGTAGAGAGGGTCCAGTTACATCATAGTTTCTCTTTCAAGTGATATAACATAGTTTTACTCTTTAAAATCTCTGAACTTACTTGAAATGATACCTCCTTTACAGTTGTCACCAAGACTAATGAGTGACTTTTTTTTTAGCTATTAAAATATATGTTCCCCACGGTACTCAATTTTGAAGCTAAGAGTAGAACAAGAAAGTAGAGGTGACATAGACAATGTTTCCTTTACTTCCTCTAGTTTTCATTTTCATTTTCTTTTGCTCACAGATGTTTTATTTTCATTCTGAGATTTTAATTGAAAAGAACAATAGTAATTAAATTAGTTGTTTCTTATTAGCTTCTCTATTGAATATACTAGAAACTTCAAGAACGTAGAGGCTGAGTT
>NW_004524720.1:936747-948211 GCF_000260255.1 Octodon degus | reverse complement strand
TGTGGGCGGGGTGGGGGAGGCACTGCGGAGTGGTGGGGGGGCGGCCCAAGGGGCTAGTAGACACTTCTTAATTTGTGATTTTGTACATACGTGTCATTTCCATAAGTTTTGTAACTTAATTGGCCTTTCAGAACCTTTGCAAAATCCTGAAGTTGTGTAAATCAAATATCTCCTAGTGCCGAAGGTTTGGTTAGCATTATGTGACAATTGTGTGATGGAATGGACAGCTGTCTATGTCTGTCACCTGGCCTGACACTGACAGCAGTTCCGAAGAGATGAAAGATTGTTACGGGGGAAGCTACTGTTGGAGCCTGGTAGAGCTGATACAAAAGTAATGGTGTGTGTGGGTCTCACCAGTTTTTAAAAGTGACTAAACTTTTGAGTAACAAAAAACACAGATTGCTTAAAAAAACAAAGGAAATTTAGGTAAATAAATTTAGCTATACTTAAGTGTATAGGAGAAAGGATGAAAATGGGGTAAACATTAAGCTTAGGAGGCTTTAAAAGTGCAGACATAGTCACATCCCTAAAGCAGAAGGAAAGAAATAGTATTGTTAGGAGCAGATATTGGTGAAATAGAAAAATAAAGAGGTCTGTTGAAGCCAGAAGTGTTTTTTTTTTTTTTTTTTTTTTTTTTGTGGAACTGGGGATTGAACTCAGGCCCTTACACTTGCCAGGGAAGTGCTTATTACACTGAGCCATCTCCCCGGCCCCCAGAAGTGTTCTTTAAAAGGAAGAATGAAGTGGATTGTCTTCTGGCTAGGTTGAGGGAAAGGGAACAATGTGTAAAAGGGACCAGGAGTGATTAAAACATTGTTAGAAAACACTATGAAAAACTTCACTGCAGTTAATTGAAAAATGTAGGTGACATGAGAATTTCTAGAAAATATAATTCACGGAATTGCCAAGAAAAGTCAGAAGTCTAAAGGAGATAAGGAAAGCCCCAGGCTCGGAGGGCATGCACTGCCGAGTTCTACCAAACTTCCAAGGTGTAGGGAATTCTGCAAACTGTTCTAGAAAACAAAGTACAGAGGACGTGGTTGCCCGTTCCTTGGGGCCTGGTGTAATTTTGACAGCAGAACCAGACAAAATCAGCATAACAAAAGCTGTAGAGCAGTCTGAACTCATGAAAACAGAAGTAAAAACACTAGTAAAGGAAAAACCAATAGGAAAGCTACAAAGAATCCACTGCTGCAGTTTGGAAAAGGTGTCCCCTAAGAGCTCAGGTGCTAAAGACCTACCTTTAATGGGCCTTAGCATGACTTTTGGGGCTGAACAGGAAGTCTTAGGTACCTTAAGGTACCTTTGAAAAGTGGGGCCAAGCGGGAAGCCTCAGGTCGCCAGGTGAGTGAGGGCCTGGAGCTCTCATCTGCGCTCCTTACCCTCTTGCTGCCTTATGCCCATGCAGCGAGTAGCTTTTCTTGGCCATGTGCCCCTGCTCTCCTGTGTGCCCTTGCACAAGCCCAAAGCAGTGGTGTCAGTGCATTATGGACTAGAACTTCGAAAAGTACGAACCCAAACAACCTTTTCTTCTTTATAAGTTGATTATCTCAGGTATTGTGTTACAGTAGTGGACAGCTGAGTAACACATACACCTGAGTTGGAGATACTGTGAAAATCTGTAGTCATCACTTATGATTTAGATACATGTAGGAAGTGCAAAAGTGATAAAACTTTTTTAATTAAGAAAAGGCAAATATTCTTAGAAAACAGGCAACTTCTTTACAGACGTCTACCAAAATCTATAGTAATTATTATTGTTATTATTATTGAAAATTAGACCCACTTTTCAAACAATCACAAACTAGTCAGAAATCCTTCTGCCACACCTTTTTAAAATCTTGCAATGGAGAGCTAGTCAACATTGTAAGACAAGAAGAAAGAAGCTAAGGATTGGACAAAAGGAAATATTTGTCATTATTCACATATGGTGTGATTAGGTCTGTGTGGAAACTCAGAAAGAACCTACAGACACATTAGTGGTGATCTCAGCACTGGGTGACTGGCTGCGAAATCTGTACAGAAGTATCGGGTGGGTTCTGGAGACCAGCAGCCAGCAGGAAGGCTGACTTACAGCAAATGTTTTATACCCAAATTATAATAGCAATAGAAACCATCCTAGATATAAGTGCAATAAAATGTTCAAAATTCATACACACAGGAGAGTATGAAACTTGAGAGGCACAGTTAAGTGCAGCGTGGTGCCCCATCGCGAGCGGACGGGTCAGTGTTACTAAGATGCCTCTTCCCTCCAATATGTTTTGTGGCTTTAGCTTTAATCGCCAGCAAGGGGCTGCCAAGACCAGCCAGCGTCTGGTGGTGTGTAGGATGTGGTTCCTACTGGACACCAAGGTGGCTCAGAAAGTCTAAATGATGAAGGTGGCATGGTGTTCACACAGGAGTAGGGAAGAGGGACTCAGTAATGAGAGAACTTGTGGCTCCAGACCTGCAGGTGTGTGGAACTGTGACAAGATGGTTAAGAAAAAGACTTGTTAATAATATAATATATCCATATGAAAAAGAGTGATTTTTTTTGAAAAAGAGTGAAATTTGATCCCTACTTTGCATCATAAATAAGTCATTTTTATATGAGTTACAAATGACAAAAGCAATGCTTAAAAACTCTTAGAAGGAAGGAAAAGACTTTCTATATACCCCCATAGTGTAAATTTTATTGTTAAAAATATGAAAAATACACCAAAGTATCCCATACATAAATGGAGGAGATTCATATTTGAGCCAGTAGACTGAGGAAAGAAGATTGTTTCAATTATCTTTTCATTGCTGGGACAAAATCCCTGACAGAAGCCACTCAAAACAAGAATGATTTATTCTGAGTGGAAATTTCAGCTTGATTTCCGAGGCACAGGATTTGATAGATTGAACCATAAATGTCGAGTTCAATTGCTTTGTGAATCATGACCTGGATTCTGGATCCCCAAACTATGTCAAAATAGTGTATTATAGCCATCTGCCCTTTGAATATAATTACATTTTATGACCTTTTGGCATAAAGGACATAGTAGCAATTTTAGAATTTCATATCAGTAAGTAAATTTTAGCATACACAATTCTAAAGATTCAGCAGTATCAAGTTGGCAGAATAATTTTCTTAGGAAATTGAGGTTTTATTATTTTTATTAGAAATAATTTGAACATATTTTCAACTTGTACTTTAGAAGTCTAGGATATGTCACTTTGTAGGTAGCAGAGAAATTTGTTTTGGTGCAAGACTGAAATGATTAGTTATATTCTGAACTTCTATTTGCTGAGGGATCACCTTTCTGTATACAAAGCTATTACGGGGTTTTGTTTCTTTCTGACTAAGAGGTTTATTGGATTATTCATGTCTGTAAGGCTTCACACATAATAGTAGCTTTGATTTTCTGTGAAAAAATGAATTCACAGAGAAAAATGTTTTTCATAGGAAGAGAAACATTTTAGGTAACTCTGCCAGGAATAGGAGAGAAATGGTAGCTGTGTTTTCTATAAAACCTAGAGCAGGGGAGGGGCAATGCTGTTTTGTTAGATATGCTGCAGTTTATACTTGAGTGAAAGAAAATATCCCAGCTGTGATGGTGACATTTTTTATTATACAAAATAGAAAAATAGAATAGCATTGTAGAACATAAAAATATATTAAAGTTAAAACATGCAGTTGAAAAGCATATGTCCATGTGTGAAAAAGGGGGAGAATTTTGAGAGGTTGCAATAAATAAGAGATGATAATAGCAGTCTTGGGCTGAAGCCAGAGACACTCAAGTCTGGGAAGCTGTCATAAATTCTGTGAGTTTAAATGTCCTCCCAGCTCTAGCAGTGGCTAGACCGAAAGACATTGAAGGCTGAGCTTGAAAACAAGTGTGAATAACGCAGCACTAAGGGACTGAGCTAACTTCTATTTCGTGAAATGCTAAAACCTGTCTGTGTCTGTGTAAGTGAGCTCTTGAAAAGTATGCTAGTCTTTTCCTTAAAGCTTCTTGTCACCACTTTTCAGACCTCAGAGTCTGAGAGTAACACACATCCTGAGCCCAGACCTGTGATTTTAGGTAAAACGCCAGCGCTTACAGAAAGTGGGTCAGTTAAAAGTGTTAATATGTGCTTGTACTAGACTCAGGTAAATGGCTGTGAGTTGTGGAGCCCCAAAGATATGTTTGATTTCCTTTGATTTGTGAAATACATGTTTTTAGAGTTTGTATGGAGTGGTGGGTCTCAAAATTTGGTTTGTGAACCACTGAGGATCCCAAGACTATTGCTAGGCATCTATCTGCAAGGTCGAACTATTTTCATGACAACATTGGACACTGCTTCCTTCCTTTGCCAGGTTGACATTTGCATTGATGGTAAAAATCCTGAGGCGCTACCCTGCTGGTGCTGGCATGGAAATCCGGGTCCGACTCCACGTGGTGGGAGCTAGCAGATCATTGTGTTCTTTACCAACATGCGCTCCTGGTAAAAAACAAACAAACAAACAAACACAGACGCAAAAACAAAAATACCACCATTTGAATTAAGCATGTATTGGTAAAGCAATAAAGTTGCTGTTGAGCCTGTGACTTTACAAAATAGAAGAAATGGTAGGTATTCAGGGAGCACCGCATTGCAAGCCGGCCTTCTGCTTGTCCGCGATTGTAGGAATTAGGAGCTGCAATGCTTACTTTTCCCCCATTGGACACCTTTAGAAATTGTAGATTTTGAATCTCTAGTTGGTTCAGGCCAGGTGGTGTCTGGAAGACATTCCCCACCCCCTACAAGTATCGACGTTTCATTTCAAAAACACAGCCAACCTTCTTGGTTTTGGTTGATAAGATCCAGGCTTTCAAACATACAATCTAGTTTTGAAAAACTTGCATGTGTCACTGCATGAGGTTTTCAGCAGTACAAAATGGCTTTTGCAATGAGATTGGTGATGGTATTAATGAATGTGACTTTGTTGTTGTTGGATCATGATATGGCAAACATTTGGAAAGTGTGCATGACTCAGTGAAGCAGTGTTTTCCAGATGACCACCATGCAGTGCTCCAGCGTCAAGCATGAGCAGAGCCATATGGATACAGAGGCCAGGGCCTGAGCCGCGGAGGGTGGTGGAAGGCCCACCGAGCACTGCGGAGCCTGCACTGCCCCTCACCGCCAAGACTCTGCCCTCTGCGCAGTTTGGGTGCAGTATCAGCGAGTGCCTCCACTACTGAATGCTTCTCTTCCTTCCAGCTACCAGTCTGTGTGGGGCCTCATTTTCTCCATGGACTTAAACAAAAGCCACACACACTAACAAATTGAAGGCAGAAGCAGGCAGGACAATCCCAGTTGATCACTTTTCAGCCTGCAATTAAAACTATTTGCAAATTAGTGACAAAAGTGCTACTCTTCAGAAATTTTGTTTTGGAGAAAATAATTTGTTTTTCATGAACATGTTATTTAAACAGTTTTTAAGTAGATCAATCAATCAACAAATTCCTTAGTTTCAATTTTAATAGTATAATTATCAATTAATAGAAACCATGTGTAAATTTGGGGTTTTCAGTGAACTTTTCTTTTCTTTTTCTTTTTTTGTCTTTTTGAGACAGGGTCTCACCATGCAGTTCAGGCTGGCCTGGAGCTCACTTTGTAGCCCAGGCTGGCCTCCACCTCACAGTGATCCTGTAGGGTAAAGACATTATGAGAACAAGAATGTTTGCGAAGTATTAATCTTTACTGTTCTTGCCAAAACAGTCAAGCAGTTCAATCAATTGAAAAGTGACTGGAATTTTTCTTCAGCCACTCCACCAAATGTGGTAGACTGCAACCAACTTTTTCCTCATGACAGAATTTCTAACCAAAGCTATGGCATCTGAGGTGTTTTCAGTTACTACAAAGCCAACCTCCTATTCCTTGGTTGTCGTGTCTGATTTCAGTCTGACCTTTCCCTTCCATCCTGCCAGATAGGGCTAGGAGAGTCCTTATGGAGATGTGAGTAGAGTGTGTGCTTCTTCTAGTCCATGTCTGCCTACCACCTCTTGGGGTGGATCAGTCAGCTCTGAAAGGAGAGCCACTCTTCTAGTAGGTCGACTGGGGGGACCTCTCAAAGGATAGTATTTGATTAGCCACATATTGTACCTTCCCGAGCTGATACTGGCAGGTATTTTTCCTTTTGTGCAAGTGCCCAGGTACTGTGTCTCTCCTGGTGTGCCCAGTCAGTGCTTCTCGAGGCTTTTGAAGTGCTTTTGGTGGGATTTTCAACACAAGGCCATTGCTTAAACTCTAGAGAGGTATATTTTTCCTGTTGGAAGCTTTCCTTAAAATATGAGGTTTATTTTTTCCTTCAGCTTTGGGTACTAGTTACCAGTTTGGGGACAAGAAGAAAAATGTAGCATCTTCTTGGGACAATAACTGAGGACTTAGTAGTTTCCAGTACTGCAGGATTCTCATATTCATTCATTGTAAAGTAATAACTTTAAGTTCTGAGCATCTGTTTTATGTGAGGTTTGAGTTAGAGACATAGTGGTAAGCTCTAGAGACATGAATATAAGTAAACAAAAATACAAGTACAAAGTCTGATTAAGGTTAAAAAACAAAAAGAAAAGAGAGTTCTCAGAACTGATAATGGGAAAGAACTAACTTTGATTGTCTAGGGATGCTGGGGAAATCGTCTTTCTTTAAGGGACACTGGAGTTGAGACCTGAGAGTGGCTCACTAGCATTGCAGACAGAGAGGCCTCAGGGCAGGAGAGACTGTGCACTTGAGGACCTGGTATTGGGTCCTTGTGGTTGGAACCTGGGTTTGACTAGCTTGAGATAGGGTCATGCTGAGCCCCAGAGCTTGACCTTCTAAGTTCGTTGGCAAACATATCCTCAATTTCAGTGCAATGGTAAACTGTCAAAAGGCTTCAATAAAAAAGAGACAACCAATTTCTGGTTGCAGGTTATTTCCAGTGTGAGTGAGGTCTGTCCAGCATACATTTTCCATACAGTCATGTTGGAATGCTCTCCACAGTCTCTAATGAGATATTAGCTCATCTCAAAATTATGTGTTTCCTCATCAGTTTCAACAGAATTTGGGATTGTGGGCAAAAGGTGTTCCAATTCCTATTGAGAAATGATGGTGAACAACAATGATAGGGAACAAAAACAATAGCTACCTATGTGGTGTGTGAAGTAATTCTATTGGTTACTTTTTTTCTGTGTCTTTCTATCTACCTGTGACACTTTTTCATGTGTGAGGATTTCATTTTTTTCATTAAAGATAGAGCTCTCTTTTGGGGGAATAGAGGGACAAGAACAATGATTCTTTAAGGAAAGATCTTGTTTGCCTATATTAATAGATATGTAGGTCTAGATTTTTCACCATGAACCATATATATATAGATATGTATATCTCTATATGTATCTATCTATGTATATCTATTTTTTTTAAAGGAAGGTAGGTTTATTTAGCTCATAATTTCTGTATGTTTCAGACTATAATCAGCTGGCTCCAAGGCAGGGTGGCACATGACAGAGGGCAGCAGTTCATGGCAGTGAAAAACGGCAAAAGCAGCAAGAGCAAAAGGGAGGAGAAGCCACCATAAACCATATTCAGCCTGCAAATGTCACTATAATTTCTCTCAGTTTAATTTTGTGCCCTGTCTGTTGTTTGCCACTGTGGTAAAAATTAATTTGTGCCTTTTCTATGTCTACCCAGGTAGTCTTCCTTTAACCCTGCTGCCACTGTTCTTGTTTTAGGCCTCTGCTCCTTTTACTCTTTTTTTGAGTAAATGCTTTTGAGTAAATTTCAAGGGAGGTGGCATTTAGTTTAGGATCTCTCAGAAATGTATGTTCTCTGCTTGAGCATAGACAGTACCAGTTCTACATGTTTGTTTTTGAGACAGGGTCTCACTGTGTAGTTTAGGCTGGCTTCAAACTCATAGCAATCCTCTTGCCTCAGCCTCCCAAGATCTGGGATTACAGATGTGTACCGCCATACCCAGCTGTGCTTTGACTTCTAGGTCTTGTGTTGCATCTTGCATATCTGAAGAACCAGTGGAAGGTGGCGGCATAATCATGACTACAGTAAATTAGCATTTATTATATATTTTCTGCTTTCCAGGGGTATTGTGAAGCTGTCTGTATAAGTGGTTACTTTATTCATTTTTCATAATAATCGTCTTCTAGTAAGTAGTATTGTCATCCTATTCTAAATATGTGGAAACTAAGGTTTAGGAAGTTGACTAATGGCCAGGAAGTGGCAGAATTGGACTTGAAACCAGACATAAGTGACTTCCAGGCTCTCGCTAAGTTGTACTGGTACACTTTTAAAACCAAAAAATTTACAAACTCTTCCTATTGTATTCTCCTTGTGCTTTCTCCCATGGGGATGACAGAGAAATCCCTAACACGGAATGAGCCCATCTGCTTGTGTTGAGGGCAACGAAGAGAGGCAGCCGGGACGAGCTTATTTCATAGTGGGTGATGTAAATGGAGCCTGAAGGACATAGAAGCTGCCAGAGTCCACCCAACCTCTGAGAAAAATAAGGGATGAGGGTGGTGACACAGGCCTGGGTGCCCACAGCTGCAGGAAGGTAAGGCAGGAGGATTGCAAGCTTGAGTCCAATCTGGGCAGTTAAGTCATTTAGTGAAATTCTGTCTCAAATTAAAAACAAGAAATGGCTGGGTATAATTTAGTGTAAAGGCCCTGGATTCAAAATCTCTTTTGCTGACAGAAGAAAGGAAAGAGAAGGGAAGGGGAGGGAAAAAAGAGATGTAAAGAAGAAAAAGGAAAGGAACGCCGGAAGCAACCAGCATGGCCCTGTCCTCTTCACTGGGTTTCTGTTTCCAATCTTCCCTTACCCAGCCCCACCCCAATCTGCACACGGAAAAAGGAATGAGGCGCAAATCAAGTTTTGTGCCTCCTCTAATGGCTTATTATATTTTCTGTTGGATAAGGCCCAAGCCTTTTAGCATGGATCATCTATCTGCACATTGGATTATTTTCTTAAAAATATGTGTAAACAACTTGCATACATTTTCCAAGAGATCATGGAACAGCTGAGAGCCGCCTGCCCACAAACTCTCCCTGCCCACAGGGCCCAGATACATGCCTTGCCACTAGTTAAGACAGTTCATTGCCATCTCATGTTACATATATACATATACATATATATATATATATATATATATTTACAGCTATAATTATAGTGCATTTTTGTTAAAATGAAGACTACAAATACACGTACAGCATAACTGGTCATTGCTTATAGTGTGTCGCAGCCTGTCCGGATTCCAGATTCCATGGCATCATTTGCAATATCATCTACTGCCACCCTGATCCAAAACTTAACAGTTTCCAGTTCATCCATGAAGACTGAAATATAGATTTTTTATGGCAAATCTGATCACTGCAATATGAATGAGATAAAAGATGTATGTACAAATAGTGGGTTGTTTCGAAGTGGAACAGGCTGTATACTTCTAGGCCAGTACTTTCATTTCACTTTTTTTTGTTGTTGTTGTTGAAATGCTAAAAACATTCCACAATAGACCATGGCTACTTTCTTTCTCTAGAGTGCTATTCTGGGAATCTGATCTTCAGAGAAAATTCTGTGAATACAAATACTACATTGTCAGCCACCATGAGAAAAATCGGTGACCTACTGCTTTTTAATAATTTGACTTCGATCTAAAACCTGCTTTTTGGTGTTTATGGGCAAGACTTTTAGGCATGTCACTGGTAAGAATTATTCATCTGCTTGAACGATACAGATGTTGCCAATACCCTGGCTTAATTGAAGGCGGAGCACCCCTTGCTCCTCATAGCTTCCTGTGGAAAGGCTTTGCTGCTGCTATTAATGTTTATCTCTAACTGTGGCTTTGAGAAGGTACAGCCTCACAGATTTGCTTTTCACTGTGTTTATAAACACAGGTATACTTGCAAACTGTGTAATAGAGAAGGCCAAAGGTCAAAAACTTGGTAAAGATCTCTGGTATAACTTCAAACAGTAATTTTAAATTAATAGAACTATTGTTTTCAACTTTAAAAATGCACTGAGCTGGTGAAGATGTGTCAGTGTCAAAGTGAGCGCTCGCCTTGCATACACGAGGCCCTACGTTCTCTCCCAGTGTGTGAGAGCGTCAAGATTGCATAGAAATATCCATCAGAATGACTCTCAGAAGCCACATGAGCATACATTGTGAGCTCAAAAATATTTGCCTAAATTGTCCTGAAAATAAGAAGTGATTCTACTCATTTTTCCAGGAATGCTGCATAAATGAGCTGACAGCTGCCTTGCTAAAAAAACAAGTGTTAATTTACATTAAATACTTAACTCAGCCTTTTCCCACTATAGGGACCTAGAAATTCTGAGTAATTGCAAACATTCTTTTGTTTTTTTACTTTATTACTATTTTCTATTCACTAATAAGTCTTGGACTTATATTGTTACCAATATTAGAGAAAGCACAGGTTTTCAGCTGTGTCTAAGGTGTTTAAAGCTAAGTTGTTTAAATGCTGGTGCATTCCTGTAGTCTCAGTTTACTCAGGAAGCTGACACAGGGGATTGCAAGTTCGAGAACAGCCTTTGCAATTTATTGGGGTGCTGTTCCCACAACAAAAAAAATTAGAAGTCCAGAGCTATAGCTTAGTGGTGGAGCACCTTCTGGTTCAATCCCCAGTACTATTAACATTTTTTGAAAGAAAGTCAATTCATTATTCTATAATAAAGTCCCTCTGTAACTATTAGCAAAACCCATACTCATACCTGCAATTTCTTATAACTGGAAAAGTTTCTTTCAAATGCATTGATAAGCTTGAAAGAAAGTAAGGGAAATTCCCATGTTTCAGAAGTGTTGCAGCTGTGTGGTAGGGGCGGGGCTGGGCTGGATTGGGTTCCTAAAATGTAAACGATGTAAACGTGGGAAAGTGGAATGTGCGCGTGCGCACACACACACACACACACACACACACACACACCACAACATGGTGACTTTTCTGTGGCTACTTTCTTAGGGAAATGATAAAGCAGCTGCTTTGATTCCTCCCGGGACTAGGTAGGAACAACATCAACAGCCACCAAATCCACTTTAAAAATTTTGTGACTATAGACTGGTTGGTCATGATTTGAGACTTGAGGCTTTCATCTGCCAGGTATAGGAGCTTTGTACTATGAAGTCAGCAAGGTGACTCAAGGGACATTGCAAGTCCTCTCCTGAGACACAAAAAGTATTCCTGAAAAGATCTACCATCAGCCCAGGACTCTTTTTTAGAAAGATATATGAAGATGTACTAACAACCTGATTTAACCAATAGGCATAGCAAGTAGCAGAGCTGAACCCTAAGCCCTTATATTACAGTGTTTCTAGCCTTTAAGAAGTATATTTAAAATGGTATGAGATAAAGGGAGGTCTCAATTATTAAAAGGAAAAGAGGTCAAATATATTTGAAAACAGGCCATATTTGAGCTGTAGGAATAAAACATATATGTATAATATGAATAAAACATATATACGAATAAAGCATA
>NW_004524720.1:935992-936647 GCF_000260255.1 Octodon degus | reverse complement strand
AGACAGGCCTTCTCTATGGAGAAGTAAGACTTTGAACTTACTTTGTAGCCTAGGCTGGCCTCAACACTCACAGCAGTCCTCCTACCTCAGCCTCCTAAGTATTGGGATTACAAGTGTGAGCCACTATACCTGGTTAAAAAAGTATATTCATTAAAAAAGAGAGGTTAAACAGCTTAAAACAAAAAGTGAATAGGGAGATAGATTTGAAGAAAATCACCAGAATACAGGCAGTGAGACTAGCATGTACCAACTTTGTTTTCCTAAAATCCATGAAGGAGGATAAAGGCCTAACAAGCTTTGCTGTATGAGCTATCAAGCATCTACAGAAAAATAATGGTAGTGCTGGCTGAAAAAGGTACACAGAAAGTATAAACACTTGTGTGGGAGACTTTTATATATTTTGTTTTTAAAAAATTACTGATACTTATTTTTATTTTTTGAGACAAGTTCTTACTATATTGCCCAGACTGGCCTTAAAGTCCTGAACTCAAGTGATTATCTTGCTTCAGCCTTCAGTGTAGCTCGGACTACAGTTGCTCACCTCAGCATCCAGCTAAGTGGGAGTGTTAAATAGTGTCAAAATCAGTGAGTGCTCGCTTAGCATGTAGAAGGTCTCAGGTTCAGTCCCCAGTGCTAATGTCCTCCTCCCCACAAA
>NW_004524720.1:932122-933952 GCF_000260255.1 Octodon degus | reverse complement strand
TTGTACAGCAATTAACCACTAGGAAGAATGTATGCAATGTGTTAATTATTGAAACTGTCCTACCAATTTGATTTGACACTGTCTCATTGCTATTTGTTTATCAATAAAATTAGGGGAAAATAGGATAGATATATATAGTTACATTATTTAATGAATAGAGGGATTTGTTCTAATAGTGTTTGTAAATAGGATCATGTCTGCATCTTGCACAGCAAATAACCACTAGGAAGACTGTATGCAATGTGTCAATTATTGAAACTGTCCTACCAATTTGATTTGAAACTGTCTCATTGCTATTTGTCTCTCAATAAAATTATGGGGAAAAAAAGATAACAACTTCTGTTTCCCAGGGCCACAGAATTATTTAAGGTGGGATAAACTATTGCAGATAGTCCAAAAAATGTAGTGGTGTAAGTACAGTAAAAGTAAAGAAATTTTAAAAAAATAATTGTACAAATTCATAACTTACAGTATTATAATTATTCTTATATACGTGTATATATGTTTTTTGAATCAGTGTAGTTAATATTTCCTTCTCTGTAAACATCTTTTTATTAACATGTAATAATGATATGTATTTTTGTGGTACAGTGTGATATTTCAGTGTACCTATACATACTCAGTAATCCTTGGGGGTATGCCAGATGGATACCACATGGATCCTTCTCCTCCAGAAGGTATTTTGCGGGATTCCATTTCATTCTGAGTGGTGGTTTGATGGTCTTCTTGGATCTAGTAATAATCTGCATCTGGGTAGAGGTATGGGAAGAATTTGGAGGGAATATGCCATGTTCTGGAGGCCTCAGCCTGGATATGGCCTAGGGACTCATGTTCACTCTCATGCTAGAGAATGAAGTTTGTGACCAGACAGCTCCAGCAAGCCAAGAGGCTGAGTGGTCCTGTAAGTGGAGCTCCTGACTGGACAGCCCTCTGCCCCTCAGTTGAGGTTCAGTTACTGTGAAAGCAGAGGATTCATGTTGGGAACAGCTAGCTGCCTCGGCCTCACAAACTATTAGGAAAAGACAAGGCCTAGATTGGAGAAGATATAAATTTATTGTTTATTTATTTATTTTGTACAGGGCCTCACAATGCAGCTTGGAATCATAGTGATCCTCCCGTCTCAGCCTCCCCAGTGCTGGGATCACAGGCATGCACCACCTCACCCATTGCTGGTGACCAGCATGGCATGTGATAGCAGGGATCGAACCTAGGACCTTGTGTTTGCCAGGCAGGTGCTTAGACTGCTGAGCTACTTCCCTGGCCCCAAGAAGATATAAATTAAAACCATTATGTGGATTCTTGCTTCAGCAGCACAAATACTAAAATCACTATGTGGCACAGCCATTGGATAGGCAGAAAGTCTGATGACACGGAGTCTTATCAAAAGTGTGAAGAAGAGAAAATGCACTACACACCTTTGGACTTCTACCCCAGGGCAGGAAGACCCTGGTGACATGTGGTAGCAAATGAGTAGCAGCAACTACAGTGTCCTTTGGTTACAGAGTGGATATGTGAGCACTGTTAATTAGCATGATCGAATGTTTTTCAGCCTAAAGTGATTCAACTACATCTCTATGTACCTATCTACTTACAGTCAATGTAAAATTGAGTGAAAAATATACTTGTCAAGGAAACAGTACTATTTATGTAGTAACAAAATAAATAAAAGCCACATGTTGTTTGTAGATGTATAGATGACCTAAAATATTTTTTTCCATAATTTTATTGAGCAACAATAGCAATGAGACAGTTTCAAACCAAATTGGTAGGACAGTTTCAATAATTAACACATTGCATACATTCTTCCTAGTGGTTAATTGCTGTACAAGA
>NW_004524720.1:930273-931377 GCF_000260255.1 Octodon degus | reverse complement strand
TTAGGTTGTTAACCATCCAGAAGACAAGCTTATTGTTATTACCATACAACTTAGGCTGTTAAGCTTAACCTCACTATCTGTCTGAATATTCTGTTGGTGCATTGATTAATGTGATTTTATGGTGATGGGATCGTTATAACTGCATTGAAGATAGATTTGATTGACTTTGTGTCCATTTTTATGTGTACTACTTTCATGTTTTATTTAAAAGGTATCTTGACTAGGATAAGTTAAATGGTTTGGTGATTGGCCTTTTAGATACACACACACACATGTATAATTGAAGTTGGCAATGTGGCAAAAACAGTAATCAAAGTACAGTACTTCAGAATGATGACATAAACCTGAGCTATTCTTTTTCTGAGATCAAGTATTGTTTGTAAATAATTTAATGGCTTCTGAGGTGTTTTATTCTAACGATGAAGCCTTATTCACATTCTGTCAAATAGTACTTTGCTTTGATTAATTTAGTGAAGTTGCTAATACCTATTTAGAGGTTTACCCTGCTTAGATAAGTGGTGATTGAACATCATATATCTTGGGATAACTGTAGTGGGATATTTCTTTTTTCTTTCTTTTTTTTTACTTATTTATTTATTTTTTCCATAATTTTATTGATAAACAAATAGCAATGAGATAGTGTCAAATCAAATTGGTAGGACAGTTTCAATAATTAACACATTGTATAAATTCCTCCCAGTGGTTAATTGCTGTACAAGATGTGGACATGATATCCTATCTATAAACTCCATTAGAACAATTCACTCTATTCATTAAGAGAATGTAACTATGTGTCTATCCCAACCACTTGAATACACAGATAAAAAATGGACATTGATCTGTATACCCTTTTTTAAAGTTCCATTATTTGAATATTATAGGTATGTTAACTCAGCAAAATAATAAAAATGAGTTCATTAGTCTATAATAGTATTGGGTCTTCCGCTTGACTGGCAATGTCAGAAATTGTTGACCCGAATCCCCTATAGCTCAACATAACAGCATGGCTTTACTTCTTATATTTCCTTTTTATACTTTTCTGCTGGGTGGTTAAGACCAAGGTAAAGCAGGACCTATGCAACAAGAGTTGTAGCTTTTGGGTCT
>NW_004524720.1:914014-928840 GCF_000260255.1 Octodon degus | reverse complement strand
TTATGATAGCCATTCTTTCTGGGGTGAGATGATATCTCAATGTTTTTTTAATTTGCATTTTTGCAGATGGCTAGTGATGTGGAGCATTTTTTCATATATTTATTCACTTCTTTAATTTCTTCTTCTGAAAAGCGTGTGTTCATCTCTGATGCCCATTTCTGGATTGGGTCATTTCATTTTGGGGCCCTAGTGTTTTTTTGTTCTTTATAAATTGTAGAGAGCAGACCTTTGTCTGAGTACTTATTTATCATGAGTTTTTCCAAATTTGTGGTTTGCCTTTTCACTTTTTTTGTAATTTGATGGCCTAAAATATTAAAATGTACTCAAGCATCAATCCAGAAGTGTCAGCCTGTGTTATTTTGTTGGCAAAGAGGGAGAGAGAAAGGATGGAAGGATGGGTTTTGGCTATAATTTTTTTTCAAATACCCATTCCAAGGCTTCTGTTTAAGCTGAGCACATAGCAGTACTGCAAGTAGAAATGATTAAATATGTTTTTTTCCCCCTAGTATTACAGCCAGGTATTGCAACTGGGTTACTGAAAATAAACTGCAGGTCGACCCCAAGTCTTCAAAGGAGTTTGGCTGTATCTCTTGTAACTTATTTCAGAAGTTATCCAAACCAAATATATCAGATTAATTTCTCTTGGCTTTTGATGCGGTCATGTAGGTATTTATCATATTTTCTTTTGTTTCTAAAAAAAACTTAAAGTTTCAAAACTGGAACATAAATAGACTAAGAACATTTAAAGATTAAAAATGAGATAATCTATACTGTGACCAAAGTAGGAAAAAGGAAATTTAGAAGCATTATATGAATGAAAAGTGTGCTCTTTCATTTGTGCTTTTATTTTCCTTTGTCACCTTATCATTTAAGTGGCTGTGATGACATGGATGTTCATGTCCTGTATAGATTATTCTTATGTGGTACTGAGTTATGGTCCAGAATCAGCTTGACAAAAACTTAGGCTGCACAGCAGTATCTAAGCCTTATATTTGTAAAAGCATAATTTTCTCTGAAGTGCAATAGAGCAGTGCCTAATGAAATGAAATCTGTATCTACATATGTGTTTGGATTTTTTCCCTAGCTCACTTTTCTTTTTTTAAAAAATTTTGTTCATTTTAATGAGAAAAAAAGATAAAATAGCAATGAAACAGTTTCAAATCAGGTTAGTAGGATGGTTATAATAATTAAGACATTGCACGTTTTGTGGTAGTTATTTAGAGGACAAGATGCAGATATGGTATCTTGTCTAAACACTACTAGTACACACTTTTATTCTCAATGAACTAAGAGAAAGTAGCTGTATATCTATCCTAACTTTCTTGTGTATACATATATATATATTTTTTTTTTCTTTTCCCCCTTTTTTCTCACAACAAAACAGTCCTTTATTTATACTTTTGTGAAGTTAGTAATGCATGACAATAGGTTGCTTAGCAACTGATAGCTAACCTTAACTAGACAGGATGTTCATCTCAGAAGTGAGGTAGCTTGTTTGCTTTCGGCACTGGGCCAAGTCCCACCTACATATATTTGATCGATTTCCTAGCTTCATGGCTCCCAGCATATCCCCCTTTTCATTTTGTTTTTTTCAGAGATGGGTGTTCTACTGCAGTTAAAGAAGCTGTATTTGGAGAAGTCTTAAAAGGGCCTTTTCATACTTGAAACCAGTCTAAAGATTGTAGGTACTTGAATTCAGCAAAATAACCCAATATAGTCCAGTAGTCCATAATAGTAGTAGGTTATCAGCAAAACTGGCAATTGTCAGAAGTTCTTGACTTGAGCCTTTTACAGCTCAGCATATTAATATGGCATTACTTTTTATACCTTGTGTTTATACTTTTCTGCTGGATGGTAAGGACCAAGTTAAAGCAAGACCTATATAACTAAATATGTACCTTTTATATCAGTCAGATCCCCTCAGGATTTACACTGGAACTGTGCACAGCACCTTGTAGATCTTCTGTCAGCCTTGTGGATGAGTCACGGCCATTGCTTGACCAATTTGCTCTCTGTGAAAGCCTGAGAGAATGTTTTCTCTTTAGGTGACTCTCCTTAGGCACACTCTACATTGTCGATCACTTTTCTCTGTGGCCCCGTAATCTTCTTGATCAGAAAATTTGGGACGCCACTGAGTTATTGGATGTCACAGCTCAGATTCTCTTATGTATTGAGTTCTCACTGACCTTGAAGTCCTAGCTGACTTTTCTAAATAGGGAGATTAGAGTCACACTCTTGTTATAGTTTGTTTTCAAGTTGAACCTGGAACTCTTTTCTCTAAAATGCAAAATATTTTATCTTGTGTTTTATAAATGAGCAAGATTCAGAACAGTACATCTTTTGTTTGTATATTGTTTTTAAAAAGGGTTGAATTGCATGAAGAAAGAAGGAATGAATTAAGATAAAAATAGAAAAATAAAGTAGAAAACAAAAGTAGAAAAATAATCTAATGGATGATTCTTTTAAGATAATAGTAAATAATGTACTCTAATAAAGGGACGAAGGGATAAATAGAAAAAGAACAGATACACTAAAGAAGAAATAGCAATGGTGAAAAAAGTAGGTATTAAGAAAATCCATAATTTTAAGAGACTCTTTTGCTTAAGAAGATTCAGATAATATTTTTTTTCAAAAAGGCAACAGATGTTTTATTCTTCAATGCAAATTACTGTATTCACCACAAGCTAAAGAGAACTCTCTCTCTCTCTCTCTCTATATATATATATATATATATATATATATATATATATATATATATGTATATATATTTAGATTTATGGAAGACTAAAGACATGGAAAAAAGTTCAGCACCCCAACAAGTACAGCCAGGAAGGAAATCAACACTATCATAGGACAGGTTCAATAAACTACAAATAAGAAAGGGTGATAAGGAATGAAAAAAATGTGCATTGAGTTTAAGACAGTGTAAAACTCAGAAGACATATTTACTATTCAAGTATAAACTCAGTAAGGACTTGGCATAAATTGAAAGGCAGCTGCTGAGGTACACCTTTATAAAATAAGTCTATGAATTTACAATTCTACCTTCCAATTTTCAGATAATATTTTGAAAGCCAGATTAAATAATTAAATGATTTTCTGGGACATACTGTTTTCTACAGTGGATAAAGGAGACAGAAAAAGTAAATAAACTACTATTAATAAACCAGAAGAAAAATGGGTGATAAAGCACCTCTTAAAAATGTATCAGAACTTTATTATTGCAAGTAAATGCCACCAAGTATTTCAGGGAAGAGAATATTGAAGTTCTGTGGGGATGTTTGCAGAACACATTAAAAGCTTTCATGGTTTTAAAAGTAATGAAAGGATTATAACATTGGTACCTAAACCCATCGAAGGCACTACTCAAAAGTAAATATGAGTTGGGGGGAACTACCCGCTCGGGTCCCCCTCCTGTCCCTCTCTTGGACAGGAGCTTTCTCTCAATAAATATATTCTGCTCATAAAAAAAAGTAAATATGCGTCTCAGTGGTGAAAATTAGTGTATACATTCTAAATAAAATGTACGCCGATGGAACTCCTACTTAGTGTATTACACGACTTACACAGCAGTAGATACTGAATGAAACTGAATATTCATTCTTTTAAAAGATTCTTGATAAATTTAGAATGCATCTATAGCAATGTGAAGCCAAGATTCATCGTATGAAGGACAGGAGCCTAAAAGGATACGATCACATCTGTTTTATTACTTTCTTTTCCTGGAGGTATTGACTAAGAAAATTAACTGAAAGAAGGAGATTGTGGTATCAAGTTGTAAAGGAAGGTGTGTAGTTCCCACTGTGGCCTGTTCCGTTTGCTGCTTTAGGACCCTAGTCCTAGTGGGGTTATTTCTCTTGGCAGCCAATTTTTCCTTTTGGAGAAAGATTAAATCATTTTTAAAGAGAGGGTCTTTTCTTTTACTATTTATACAATATGCTTCAAAATCTCCAGCTCTTCTTGGTTGTCACTCACTCTCATTGGTTTTCATTTTTAATCAACGAAGTTTCCTCACCTCTACTTTCATGGTTCAAAAGAAGAAAAGAGAAGATACTAATTCAGAATGAGTACTATTAATACAGCAGGAATTCAGACTCCTGAAAAGTTATTTTTAGTCCTTGTTTTATACTTTAGGAACCAGGAAAAAGATTACAACTTTGGTTTATTTGATACAGTTCAGAAGACCATGGCAGTTTTCTAATGTAGCATCTTTACACATCGTTGAGACGCTCAACACAAATGATCTCACTGGACTAGCTACTAGGCGGTATTTATACTTTGATTATTGAAGCTTCCTTCTTTAAAAAATGCTATATGTAACTAAAATTATTGACATCAGATTTGCTTGCTAAAATTAAATTTTTGAATGTAGGTAATTTAGCTTTCTTGTAAGAACTCATTGCATACAGAAATTATTTGTAATTTAACTGACCTTTTCTGATTACAGTGTTAACATTGAAAAAAAATACTTATGGACTGGTATATCTGTAGTATTCAGTTGAACCTAATGCATACATATTTTGAAATGTTCTTCCTTCTCAGTAGTATATTTTAAATTCTCCCATATCATTATTTTATGATTTTTCTCTTGAATGTCTTTCCATCATATGAAATTAACCAGGAATCCTCATCTCACCCAGACATCTTCATCCTTAACTCCTTTTTCCTCTCAAGTTCTTCTATTGCTCAGGGAAGAAAAAAGAACTACAGTATTATTATGTGGTTGAATATAATATTCAAGTATTATAAGTAATATTTAAGTAAGTATTTCCTGAAGTAGGAAATACTTAAAATAAATGAGATTTTGGAAGTTTGGCTATATATATATTTTAAAAAACCATTTATTTATTTATTTATTTATTTTGTCAGGGTCTCACTACACAGCTCAGACTCATAGTAATCTTCTTGTCTCAGCCTCCCCAGCTCTGGGATTACAGGTGTGCCCTGTCACACACGGATTTGGTAGCTGGCTCAGCGTGCCCAGGGTTCTGGGGCTGGCACAGCTTATGGCACTGGGGACTAAATCCGGGTCCTTGTGTTTGCCAGGCAGGTGCTTAGACCTATCCCCTCATCCCTCTTGGCTATATCTTATATTTAAAGATGGGCGTAGTTTGCTTATTGATGATTAAACCACCTCTTTGATTATACATCTGTCTACTACATTCTAAAATGTTGTCACTCAGAAAAGTTTGCCGAAATATATTGGGTGAATTTTTCTGAGACATAACAGTAATTACAGAGTGTAATATGCACTACGTCATGTTCTCCAACAGGAAAGCTACTAGCCATATGTGAAAATTACATAAAACTAAAAGTTCCTTGATGCTGCCTGTGCCCAGTGGCCACCCACCTTGACAACAAGCTGTAGAACATTTCAGGAAGTTTCACTATGCAGTCTTTGGTGACATCTATAAGTGTTACCTGTTTGTTTCAAAAATTATTTTTTTCCTTTGGTCTTGTAAGTACTAATAAATACTAGAATTTGTCAGTATGGTTAGAAACACTAAACAACTCAGAATTAGAATAAGTCTTTGTACTTTTCTACCAACTTAATTTTTATGCTTATACAGTGAAGTAACACATCTCTCAACATTGGGTTGGCAGCATTTTGAAATTCTAGGAAAATATGTAGACTTTCTTGAGATGGCACAAAGTGCTGGTGGGCCTGAGGGCAGGCTTTTCCTTACTTGGTCAGGACCTAGACAAAATGATGAAGGTGAATCTGTTCTCAAAAGACATTCAGGAGCCAGACATGGTAGTGCCTGCCTATAATGCCAACACTTGGGAAGCTTAGACAAGGAGGATTGCTGTGAGTTCGAGACTTGCCTAAGCTACAAAGTGAGTTCAGGGCCAGCCTACACTATGTAGCAAGGCCTGGTCTTCAACAAAAAAATTTCTGATTTAAAAAATACATTCAGAAGTGAAGTCAGTGGAGAAATAATGTATTCATTTGAGGCATGTGGTTTTAGGATATATTTATGGTATTACTACAAGTTAATCCAATAAATACCTGTTAATCCAGGAAAAGATGAAACTACCAGAAAGTAAAAATGAGGAGTAGGAACCACCAATATTCCTCTAGCTGTTGATCATTCTCTTTCTCTTTCCACTCTTTGGTTTCCTGCACACAGAGCACATTTGTTCAGCATCAAGGGCCATTGTGAGGTACTCAGAAGGGATGATCTTCTGAGAGGCAGGAAGTGCTGTGACGCCGTCCTGTGTCCGGGGAGTTGAGCCCTGACTCCTGCTACCTGTGGGAGCGCGGCAAGTTACTTCATTCCTGTGTGTCTGCTTATTTGTAAAATGAGACCATCTTACTACCTACCTCTTCATGGTCTTGTGGGCTAAGGAATGAAAACATTAAACACATTAAAGATATAGGGCTAGTATTGCTAACAAATGTGATGTAGGTATCTCAGTGCTGAATAAACATAAGCCCCTATATAGCAAGGAAGCATACATTTAAACAACTAATTGCAGTAAGCCTGGATGAATTTTATTACAGGATAAGCTCAGTGTTCTATGAGCTTACATGTTGAAGTGACTTAATTTTTGATAATTAGTTTAACAAAATTTAGCTTTTCATATGTCTGGGTTTTATTTGAAATTGTTCTTTAGTAGAGTCTTTGATCAAATCTTATTCTTTTTATAGTTTGTATTCCTTAAATTTTAGTATCCAGATATGATAAATGTCTGAAGATTCTAAAATAGTAGTTAAAAATGTTACCCTGATTATGCTGGTAATATTATAACTATCAAAATTCTTTCCCTGTTGCTTTATATTTCATACTACGTTGCCAAAAAGGTAATAGAATCCTCTGTTAGGCATAGCATCTGGCTAATCAAAATAAAATCTATCTTCCAGATTTTTACAAGAAAGTCTGGTTAGCTTTGAGTATAATTAAAGAATACATTATTGAATACCCATTAAAAACAGGAAATTGTGAGGTGTGACTTTTTTCATAAATAGTGGGAGATAGTGTTTTTCAGCTCTAAGTAAGAAAAGGCTGAAGTGAGTTTTGAAGTACAAGCTACTAGGGACACCTACCTAAGAGTGAGGTCTTTCACTTCTTTACTGTACTCTGACATTTTTTAGGGCGCTCGGTTGGCCTTATATTGCATTCCATTAGATTCTCACCTTTATGTTTCTTGAGTCATAATGGAAAATGGAATACCAAATTCTTATTTACTAATGTATCTTGTTTTACAATATGAAAAGTGATCTTATTTAAACAAAAATAGGTGTGAGAAGTGTCTGTAGTATAAGAAACGCCTTTGCTTCTCTGCAGCTTGGCGTGGCGGGGTGGGGAGAGAGTTAGCAGCTGGAGCAAAGTCATGAGGCCGAGAAAGAGGCTCCCGGAGGGTCTTTCCGGATCCGACCCCCAGGGGCGCGAGACGCCGGCTTTCTCCCGCGTGGCGGCTGCTCCCCACCACTCTATCCGAAGGTGGCTTCCAGCTTAGTGCGCCACTTCATTTGCAGTTTGTCTTTTGCAAGAATAAGAGAGCACAACTGACCCTTGATGTGTTAAAGTGATGTATTTTAGAAATTTCAGATTTCAGAAACCTTGAGTGGTTCCTCATGAGGGAAGACAAAGACAGTTTTCATGTGGGTTTTGTTTGATGAGTGTGTTTTTCCATTTGCCTTCACACTGTAAACACTGGACATAATAATAGATGAATTATACATGTGTGCCGCCTTTACGTTTATTTAAACACATGACTTTAGAGAATTTGAAGGGCTCTCGATTCTGTTTACAATTACAAAAATACATATTTAACTCAACGCGATTATTTGCTCACAGGTGAGCTCATATTCCTTTGGTTTTCTCCTAGATTCACGAGAAGCTGCACTACTACGAGAAGCAGAGCCCAGCGCCCATTCTGCAGGGCGCGGCTGCCCTGGCCGATGACGTAAGTGTGCCTCAGCCGGCTGCGGCCAAGCCCATCCCAGCGCAGACAGATGTGCGCGGTCCTCCGAAGGAACACAGAGGCGGGTGCAGATGCTTCCAAAAGCCCTGTCATCACTGGCTTATGCTGATATTATGTTGATTTTCATTCACTTTCCTGTTCTGAAAATTGTTCTTGTAGCTGTGCTCCTGCTCAGCCTTGGCAACTACGTAATAGAAATTTTCGGCTTCAGACTGGAGAGGGAGAAGCTGTCAGGCATTAGTTTTCTGAGAAAGTCGCAGACAAGGGGAATGCTTTAGAGAAATAAAGACAAATGAGATAAGTTATATTGCTGACAGTGCTAAAAAATGACAGGTAGTAGGAGAGGAATGAGGCATATGAAATACATAAAAAGACAGGATTGTTTTTAAAATGGATTATAAAGGATAGCAATGATTTATGGATATTAGACCTTTCCAAATTACCTTCATAACCAAAAAATAAATTTTAGGAGCAGTTGGCATTGATGGAGTAGTTAATTTCCTGTGGCTATAATTTTATTTTCAGCCTGGGGGAGGGGAGGCCACTTGCTGATGCCCACTGCTAGCTTTCAGCCTCGGATGAATTGAGCGCACACCTGCATAAACTATGAAGGACACTCAGCGAGGCAGACTGGCGCAGTGCATGGCAGGGCTATCCCGTGGCTTACTTGTTGCTTTAAAATCACAGAACAAAATGTAATTCTGTCTAGTAAAATGTCAGGGTGATAATGCATCAAGAAGACTGGACATTTTCAGGAGTTGGTTTTCTTTGATATATTTTTATATTCTAATTAGAAGTTGAAGCATATGTATTAATTGTCTAGGTTGTGTGCTGTTTGTTTAGTCTGCAAGCATTTCCTGTCTACTTTTATCTACAGACATTGCAAGTGTGTTGAATACACATGTTTAATTTGGAAGTTTGCTTTTGTATTGTAGAACCAAAACTTTTGAGATGAAGAATAAAGGTATATAGTTGTCTTAGTGAAGCAAACAGCAGTTACGACTTGAAAAAGCCTTAAAAACCAGTTTTAAAACACTGTTGAAGGGCCAGCAATAGCTCAGTGGATTAAGTGCCTGCTTAGGCAAGTGCAGGGACAGCGTTTGATCCCCGGCACCACATGCTGTGCTGGCCCTGCCCTGGGGAGGGCTGAGCCGGCCCATGAGACCAGCTGTGGTGCTGCACACCTGTAATCCCAGTGCTGGAGAGGCTGAAAGCAGAAAGGTCACTACGAGTCTGAGCTGCCTAGTGAGACCCTGACCAAAGACATAAAAAACAAAACAAAACAAACACTGTTGAGCATTTTATGAAGCACTGGGTAGAAAATAATGTAATTGACCCTAAGCTTATCAGATTAGTATCTTAGGCTAGGGCGTGGCTCTCTGACCTAGTACTCAAAGGCTCTGCATTTAATCCTCAGCACTGAAAAAGTTACAGATTCATTAATTATATGAAAGATTAGAATCTACTCCCTAAACAGGGTAAAGCTATTTTCTAATTCATCAGAGCAATATATTTAAATGTTAAAATATATTGTACATTAAATGACTTAAAATACAAAGAACCTTTTGTTCCTTTTTGTAATTTAAAAATTCTGTAAAAATATTTTGTTGAAAAAGTAAAAGCAGTTTCTTAGTGCAATTAATGAATAAGTCAGTTTCTCTCTTGTTGTACTTCCTGTAAAAAGCCCATTCCCAGAGATAAGAATTGTTATTTTCAGCATGGCAGAAACACTAGGGACAAATGGAAATTTTAACTCTGATTTTAGAAAAGTTTTAAAATATAAAAATATATTTTAATTATATATTATATCTTTCATAATGTTAATGCTTTTTACCATTTGAATCTTGTTTTTTTTTTTTCTGTAAAATCACATAGCCTTACCTATAGCTTCAAATTGATAGAAATTTTCAATAGAAGATCCTTTGAAGTTTTCTTTTATTTTTAATTGGCAAATGACAGATGTATTCATTTATGAGATGCAATGGGATATGCTTGTTTGCTGCTTCTAACATACGCCATTTCTTCGTGGTGAGACCATTGACCATCTCTTAATGGAGAATGTGCAGCAGGTTTAAAGTTCTAATCCTTTCTTCAGATAGATAAAAGCCACTAGTGGGACTTTTTGATGATAACAGTGGAGTACAATGGGCAGTTTTAGTGATCAGACTACTGTAAGTTTATGATTCACTCAGTTTATATTTAGCATACTTAGTCTATACAGGTAAACATAATAAAAGTTTCAGGTCCTTTATTAGGAGCATTCCTGTTCTTTTCACCCCAGCTGTAAGTAGCCCAGCTACTGGGGACTTTTGGAAACCCCATGGATTTCACTCCCTCATTCGGGACCCCTCCCCCACATCAGAGCTCAGCCGTTCTTTTTACAAATGGTCCTTTGTCTGCATACAAAGACCCTTCATGGGATAAAGTGCTGGGACTTGCCCTCCTTGTAGTAAATCAAGAGAGTGATCTGGCTCCTATGATTACTCAAGTTGTACTCAGCCGAGAGCCAGGGCCTGAGTCTAGTCTACTGAGGACCTGCAAAGAAGTGTGCTGACTGATGGTCTGCTTTCTTTCGTGCTGACCTCTTAAACACTGGAAAGTGATAGCCTTGAACAGAACAGTCTCAGTTATGACACACTGAAACCCCACAATGCACTAACTAGACTCACATATGTCAATGTGATCTCCCTTGCAGCTGGCTGAAGAGCTTCAGAACAAGCCATTAAACAGTGAGATCAGAGAGCTGTTGAAACTACTGTCAAAACCCAACGTGAAGGTGAGGACATGTTATCCTGCAATAAATACCTTCTAGAAGAACTGCTTTCTGAGCCTTCAGATGAATTGTCTCAGGCATCAATTTTCAAGTAAATGTGTTTTCAAAAAGTGAACAATATTTTAATAACCAAAATCCTATTAAAGAAGAAAATTGAGCTTTTAAAAATTTATAATTTGACAGGTTACACAGTACTTTGAGAAGCACAGAGCTTAATTTGGCAAATATAATATAGCTTTATATATTATATATATATATTTTCCTTTTTTTGTGTGTATTTTTGAGACAGGGTTTCACTATGCAGTTCAGGCTGGACTTGAGCTCACTTTGTAGCCCAGGCTGGATTTGAATTTGTAGAAATCTTTCTGCCTCAGCTTCCTGTGTGCTAGGATTACAGGCATGCACCACACCTGGCTGTTTTTCTTTCTGATGAAATTAAGAGCACCAAATAGAGAACTGCCTAGTAATCTTGTTTAGGTTTCCTTTGCATGGCTAGTTAATGGTGTTTCAATATATTTGACACATGTAGATGTTTATGTAAATGTTTTTTATAGGATTATTTCAGCATTTGCCTTCCCTCTCCTCATTTTCTGTCTTTCCACCAAGTCATATTTCAAAGTATTATACACCTTTCCAGAACAGAGCTGTTTTCCAGTATAAAATAACTGTAAAATAACAAAAGACTTTAGTTCTTTCCTAGCTATTTCTTTCCAGGTTTGTCACTTATTTTTTCTCCAAATATTATTTGTGTAGAGAAGACATTTCACAATTTTCCTGATCTTACTCTGAAATCACTAATGCATAAAATTCCATCAGATACATTTGGAACTTAACATTACAGCAGTTGTGAATAAGACCTTGTTCCATGAGGCAAATCTACATATGAATTCCATAATTTAAGTGGTTATTTTATGATGATTACTGATAAGCATATATAGTATTAAATGAAAAATTTTGCCTAGGTTTAAAAACTGGCTTCTATATTCTTGGCAAAATGTCCTTTGAGACCGTATTATATAGATTTTAAATTTATGTTCAATAAAAGAAAGACAGTATCAAAGGGGAAGTAAAAACATGCATGGACTCTAATATTTAACCACCATAAGTAAGTATACAAATGCATTGCTATAGGGGTAGATGGACTATAAATATTAACGCAAGGATAATTGATTTGATGTGGTTCAGGACATTAACTCTTTTCCTCAGAGTACAACAGAAAAGTTGCTTGGTATTAAAGGATAGTGTGCCTGAAGTTTAGGAGCTCTAAAAAGGAGATATAACTCTTAAAAGCACTCTCAGAATTTCTTCATTTGGTCTTAGACTCCATGGAAGAAATTAATATCAACCAGAGCAGGACAAGGTCAGCTATTAAAAACTTGTTAAACTCTTTAATATTAGAAATTAAAGAGGTATGTGTCAAACAAATAATTTTGCTCAGCCATGTTTTAAATGGAGTATCTAATAAACAAGAGATTAATACTGGACAGAAACTGGTGTTTGGTTCAAGAGGAAGGTATGAGTTGAATGATATCATGATGGTCTATTTGATAAAATTTTGTAATGATCACTTAAATTTCATTTTGTGGAAATATTTTATGTGGATTATTTTCATATTGTATAGCAGTGCGATTAAAAACGGTAGAGAAGTCCCCATGAAATACAACATTGTGTTTGTTTTTGCAGTACCAGGGATTCAACTCAGGACCTTGTGTTTGCCAGGCAGGTGCTTAAGGCACTGAGCTATATCCCTGGTCTACCATGAAATATATAGTTGAGAAGTTTATGTAGACAGTGGGTGAGATTCCAGACATGGGACATTTCAGTTGGCTTGCCATTCCATGGCAAGGCAGTCTTGAGAAGAAAGTATCTTTCTTTCATTTTTGACTCCATATTTAACATGGAATTTCCTGAAGTCATGTATATAGTTAATTGCGATCCTGTTGAATATCACTTCTTCAGGCAATTACAGATCTTCTAACGCTGTTAAAAAAAACTTTTGTGTCCTTTCAGCTGGAACCACATCTTCCAGTAATTTGCCAAAATGACTAACACAAAGGGCAAGAGGAGGGGAACCCATTATATGTTCTCCAGGCCTTTTAGAAAACAGGGGGTTGTTCCTTTGGCCATATACATGCGAATGTACAAAAAGGGTGATATTGTAGACATCAAGGGAATGGGTACTGTGCAAAAAAGAATGGCTCACAAATGTTGCCATGGCAAAATGGGGAGAGTCTACAGTGTTACCCAGCATGCTGTTGGCATTGTTGTAAACAAGCAAGTTAAGGGCCAAGAGGATTAATGTGCATACTCAGCATATTAAACACTCAAAACGTTGTGATAGCTTCCTGAAACATGTTAAGGAAAATGATCAGAAAAAGATGGAAGCCAAAGAGAAAGGTACCTGGGTTCAACTGAAGCGCCAGCCTGCCCCTTTGAGAGACATGCACTTTGAGGACCAATGGAAAGGAACCTGAGTTGTTGGAACCTAGTCCCTATGAATTCATGGCATAAGCTGGGGATGTTGCTCTGCCATTCAGCACCTAATTGAGAGCTTAAGTGTTCTAGGTCCTATGTAAAAAATAAAATCATCCTGTGTTGTAAGGGTGGTTTTCTTAGTTGAATAGATATGTGGTGCCTTCTTCCTTCAGAAATATTTGCAGTTGATTTTCACTGTACCTAGTAATTATGTCTAGTCTTTACTATTCAATGTTTTTTTCTTGATGAAAGATACTGCTGAGGTATTGTGCAGGTGTATACTCAAATATTCAAATATTTATCAAATATATATATTGGCTTGAAGATCCTGTAAATCACCATGGGGGGAAAATGTATCAAAATAAATGGAAATCACTTCAGAAACAAATGTAAGTCCATTTCAGTTAAATAAATTGTTTAAAGCAAAAAACAACAACAACCATAACAACAAAAAACCTTGTAACTTTTTCTTGGTAATTTGTAAATGTTAATAGAGACATTCATCCTTAGATGTTTATTTGATGGTTACTGTGTGGCAGGCCTTTGGATCCAATTTATAGAAGATAGGTTAATGCAGGTGGAAGGAAAAATATTGGGTTAGAAAAGGAAGCATGTGGAAGTGATACAGAATGTACAGGAATCATCCTAAACCTGAACTGGGCCAGAGCGGAGGTGTTGTTGAAGAAAACTGCTGTACCTTGGACTTGAAGGTTGAGTCTGAGGTAACCAGAAGGGGCCAGAGGAATTGAGGGTGGGGTGTGAAAAACACATAATTGAGGTAAAGTGAAAACCTACAGAGTTTGAGGATGCAAAGCAAGTTTTGCTCAGCTGGGTTAAAGAAGACAAGATGAGAGTTTAGAGCTGCACACAGCCTTCTGCAGGGTCTTGGCCAGCGCAATCTGTTTTGTGCCTCTGGGCCCAGTGTTATTATTATGAGCCTTTCTTTCACAGTTGCTTCCCTATTTCAGTGATGAAGTCTGTGACCACCCTAATTGTGAGCCTATTAAAAAGTTTGGATTTTATCCTAAGTGCAGTGGAAAACCATGGAAAGGTTTTAAGTAAGGAAGTGACACAATCACTCCATGTGTAGAATATGGAGCAGATTCTGAGGTGGGTGGTGCTGGAGGGTGATGGGGAGGGACAGCTGCTCAGAGGATGGCCAGGGAGGGGCTGGAAAGAGTTTAAGTGGTCACCACTGGAGGCCTGCTAGAGGCAGTGGTGTGAGTTGTTTGGAGAGGTAACTTTGCCATTCAGAGTTAGAGTAACTGGTTAGCTATTTAGGGCAAAAATGAGAAAAAGTCCCTAATAGAATGATTCCAAATAGGTTAAAGGGTTTTGTGTAAAAAAATAAGCTATAAAAATATTATGGGCCTTGGCTGGGGAGATAGCTCAGCAGTTTAAGTGCCTGCTGGCAAGTGCAAGAAACCAGGTTCGATCCACTGTACTACATGCCATGCCGGCCCCACACTGGGCCCTCCAGGGCCACTGAAACCTGGCATGGTGATACACGCCTGTAATTCCAGCACTGGGGAGGCTGAAACAGGAGGATCACTATGAGTCTGAGCTGTGTAACAAGACCCTGTACCAAATACATTTTAAAAAACTCCATCTCTCTCTCTCTCTCTCTCTCTCTCTCTCTCTCTCTCTCT
>NW_004524720.1:900809-913914 GCF_000260255.1 Octodon degus | reverse complement strand
CTCTACCTCTACCTCTACCTCTACCTCTACCTCTACCTCTACCTCTACCTCTACCTCCCTATCTATCCCTATGTTCAATCCTCAGCCAGAGGGGGGAAAATATACATTAGCAAAATCTTGACAAATATTTGATCATAAGATAGAAACGTATTCACAAGCTCAAGGGCAGATACAAACAGAAATGCCGTAGTGTGTGTGTTTAAAAAGAAAAGTTTTATAAAAACTATCCATGCATGAAGTTAGAAGGAAAACTACACAAATGAATTTTTTTGTTCCTTTGTTTTTCTGTTTGTTGGCTCAGCCCATCCTGAGGGCGGGGCTGGTACAGCACGTGGTGCCAGGGATCCAACATTGGTCCCCTACACCTGCCTAAGCTTGCCTAAGCAGGTGCTTTAGACCACTGAGATATCTTGCCAGTCCACAAATAATTTATGATATTTGTCTTTAGCAAGAGAGAAAGTTTTTACTTTCACATTAATTTTATCTGCTACAAACTGACTTGGTAAAAACAAAACAAGTATTTTTTCTTAATGTGCATAATTGTGTTTGTAATTGAAACTATAGAGAAAGTAGAAGACCCTGTCTTCATTGTGTTTTAGTGAGGACGAGAATCTTTTGATTTCCTTAGTTACTTTGTATTTCAGTGAATTGTGTGTTCATAAACAAGGGATGATCATCATAAAGAGTGAATGTTTACATTTTTAAAGAATTATTACAACAAAAGATACATTACCATTAATGTTCCTCAGAATGCTCCCCATTACTTTAATCACACTTATGTCATCATTCTTTCCACTTTCTGAAACAGTTCCCGAGCCAGGTATGGTGGCACACTGCCATAATGCCAACACTTGGGAAGCTGAAGCAGGAGGATTGCTGTAAGTTCCAGGCTAGCCTGGGCTCTGTAGTGAGTTCAGGGCCAGCCTGAACTATACAGTGAGACCCAGTTTCCAGTCAGCCAACCAAGCAACCAATCAACCAACCATCCAACCAACCAAATAAACAAACATAGTTCTGGAAATCCTCCTTTGGGAGTGTCTTTATGAGGTGTGTCTCAGTTATTTTTCTCTTGTTGCTGGGACAAAATACTTGGCACCCAAATTTAAGGAAGGAAAGTTTTAGTTAGCTCACAGTTCGTATAGGTTTCAGCCTATACTTGGCTAGCTCCAAAGAAGAGGAGTACATGGCAGAGGGCAACAATTCGTGGCAGCAGAAAACAGCAGCACAGCAAGAGCAGAAAGGGAGGAGCAGCAGGAGAGATTGAGTCTGTCTCCCTCCATCACAGTCAGCAGGCTGTCTGCCCCTGGGAGGGTGCAGCACCTACACCCGCAATCCCAGCACTGCATCATGATTTAGTCACACACTGTAGAGGCTGCCCCATGACTGCATCAGGCTTTGCAGAACTGCTTCAGAGTGGCAAAAGTGATGGAATGAATATGTTTGGGGCAAGGGAGAGTATTCTGAGGGGGATTAATAGCAGTGTATCTTGCACTATAATAATCTTAAAAAGTAAGAGTTCACTGTATTTTTTGATCACACTGCCATTTCCTCTAACATTATAAAATGTATACTTGTCCTCTTTCAATGGGATCATAGAGTGTACTACTTACAGTTGGATTTTTATTTCTTTTTTAACATTTTAAAATTTGGAGGACTTTTTTTTTTGATCAGCATAATTGCTTAACTTACCTTTTAGAAATGGAACTTCCAAACATTATTTATACATTTTTGTGTATTACAGTGTTTTGCAATATGTTGGATCTGTTTTTTTTGGGGTGGGGGAGTGGAACCGGGGATTGAACTCAGGCCCTTGCGCTTGCCAGGGAAGCGCTTATTCTACTGAGCCATCTCCCCAGCCCCCAGTTAATATTTATTTCTAGCATCACTAGTTGCCCATAACCAGAGCTGGATTGTTTGTGTTTTGTTTTTTTGCATTTAAATGGATGGTAGTTTCTGGTTTGATTCATACTGGTTGTAGGATATATCATATTTGCTTCATGTAAAATTTGTTACGTGTTTTTGCCTGCTAATTTGATCAATTTTCATAAATATACCATAACAGTATGACAGTAATATTTTCTTATTTAAATGTGGTCATGTAAAACTTTATATACAAAGTTAAATACACAAAGTGATTCTTGAAGAACTAAGATAATTATAATTAATTGTACCTAACATTGTTTGCTATAAAACAGGCTTTTGCCAAGCACCTTCATGTATTATTTTTGCAGTTATTATGAAGCCATATTAGATAAATCTTAACACTAATTCTCTTCCAAATGTTAAAACTAAAGCTCAGAAATATCTGTCCAGGTTCTCAGCTAGCATATGACAAGCTTGTGTGCCTGTGTTCCGTGGATTTCCTGTTTTGCACTCGAGTGTCTTTCTTACTGCTGTCCATGTTTTTTATGTGTCGCTCACACACCACAGTGCCTGCAGCATGGGTGGCTCCCAGGAAGTCGAAGCCAATGGAAACTATTAAATATTTGGAAATTTTATTGCATTATAGCCTTTCATATCTCTTCATATAATTCAGTATATTCATATGGTTTTGAAACTTTTTATTCATGTCTTTTACTTCATAGTAAGTGTAAAATTGTGATTCAGTCCATCATACTCCTTACTAATCCCAAGTTTTTGAAGAATGCCAATACTTTTCTCCAGTAACTGGTTGCCCTTAAGTCTAGAATGGTTAGGGAATTCTATAACAATAATATCACCTGAGAAATGTCAAAAATTTTAAAGATTAATTAAAATAAAAACTATTCTTATTAGCTAATAAAGTATGTGATCTTACTGTTGGGATCATAAAATGCAGGAAAAACTGAAATGTAAAAGAAGGAACAAATGATATGACCGAGAGAGACAGTGAGCTGCTACTCACGTGTGCAGTGGTGCAGTGCCCAGGAGCGGTCATGGCGGTGCTGTGCCCGGGCTGTTGGTAGAGGGACGCTGCTTGGTACAGAGAGTCTGTTTCTAGGAACAGTAAAGACAGTAGTAATAAATATGAGCTAGTCCTAGACATCATGTGGCTACAGTAAAGGCAAAATAACCTCTGTGAGTCATCACATTGGGGCTCATTCTTTTGATACAACAGCAAAGTGACACTCTTGAACATGGTATTATAATTTAGAAAATCAGGGAAAATTTGGTGGATTTTTTTTAAAGGTGAAAGACAAAGATTTTTTTGTAATTTTTTTTGGCTTTCCAAAATATAGACTTAGGAGCAATTACTCATTGCCTGAGCATGCAGGATGGATGAGGCTTCGTTAAAGCATGCTGAGGGAAAAGTTAAGCTTCCTTTTGGAGGGATAAATCAATTTTACTCATCCTTATAAGCTGGACACTTAATTCTGTGGACCTGACAGATACTTAGAACTTACAGTTCACTCCAGGGGGTCTAAGGCAGTGAGAATTTGTGAGCCTGATGAGTTACAAAGCCTAGTATTCAATTTCCTGCAGATTCTTCTGGGCAACAGGTAAACCCATCAGTTGTGATTGGTGGTTATGGCGTATGGAAACACAATTTCCATTTAAATTTTGCCCTTTGAAAGGAAAATCTGTATATTAAAAAATCAAATCACTATGGTTAAAGTAGGGAAAAGGGACACAAAGTTATTTTAAGTTGTCCAAATAAAAATGTTGCTAACCAACAATATTTGTAAACCAAAGCTGTTGAAAAAAGATGAACTTGAAATCTATGATTATTTTGGAATCCAGAAGTGGAAGTGAGTCTTATATTGCTACAACTATTATGATGGCTTTATTCTTAAAAATCTACACTGGCTATTCTTGATATGCTTCAAAATATAATATATAATATACAATTCTTACTATGTTTTATAAATACATAAACAGTTATATAAATTTCAAGATAGTGTGTATTTTCAGTGTTCTTTGTCCTCATTGTAGACCCCCATCTGTCATTTTCCTCCTGTCAAAAAGACTTTTCTGTAACATTTCTTACAGTTCAGGTCTGCTGCTGGTGAATATTTTAGCTTTTGTATGACTGTAAAACATCTTTATTTCACTGAAAAACTCTTCATTTTTAAAAGATAATTTTGCTGGGTATAGAGCTCTAGGCCAACGTGATGTCCATGATGCTTTGTTCATGATATTTCAGTGTTTTTCTTCATCTTCCATTTTGGGTGAGATGAAACTTGCATTTAATTTGCTTTGCCCATAAATTTACTTTTTATTTAGTTTTTAATCTATGTTAATCTCATTGTATATGCTTTTTCATATTTTGTAGATCACAGTTTTAATCTTAATAAGTTTGATTTGAATTTTTTAATGTATTTCAGGGGGCTGGGCTGGGGAGATGGCTCAGTAGAATAAGCACTTCCTTGGCAAGCACAAGAGTCTGAGTTCAATCCCTGGTTCCACAAAAAAAAAAAAAAAAAAGTATTTCATACCTTGTGTTCAGTATTCTAGCTTGAACATTGACTATCAAGATGTAACTTAACTTCCTTGTGTATTATCTATCTGTGTAACTGCAGTATTTGTTTCTATCACTTTATCATTTTTATTCTTCATTATGAGCAGTATCTTTCCAGATGTTTAGGTATCTTTGTATATCTAGTATGTTTTGGTTGACTGCTTGCCATTTTGATTTTCTCTCTTTTGTCCATGCATATTTTTGTATTTCTGTAGATAATACTCTTGAACATTTTTCTCTCTTTTTTTTTTTTTTTTTTTTTTTTTGCTGAGCTGCATCCTCAGACCTGGAGCATTTTTGTTGTTTAATAGACATCTGGAAAAAATTTGATTCTTCTACAGGATTGCAGTTAAGCTTTTTGGTAATACCATAGCAGCGTTTACTCTTGGGCTTATTTTTCTCATATTGAAGTAGTACCTATTTAGTAAGTCTTCTCATTGTTTTAGCAGTGAATAGACTTTCCCTGCTCCATGGTGAGGAGAGGAATCACTCCTGCTCAGGAATTGTTCCCTCGACTGCAGAATGTGTTCAGATGTTTTCTGTGCTATAACAAAATACTTTAAACTGGGTACTTTAAAAAAGGTCTATTTTGCTGACAGTTTTGGAAGTTGAAAATCCAAGACTGGGTGAGCCTCAATCTTTTGGCCTACAAGGGCGTCTTTGGTTGCATCACAGCATAAGAGAAAAGAGGGAAGGTACTGGCCATGAACAGGAGGGGCCAAGTGCATGGGCGGCCTCAGTTTCAAACACCCCACTCTTTCAAGATCTGACTCCTACCCAGGATCAATGTTAATCGGTTCCTGGTATGATACACACAGAGATCTAATTATTTCCCACAGGTCTCTGTCTCTTAAGGTTCTCCAACTACTTAATACCTCTACTTTGCAGGCCTTCTGCTCATGAGCCCATTGGGAACAAACCAGAGCATGAGTTTCTTGCCTTTGAAGCTTTTGACATTTGGGGCTGGGTAGTGCTATTTTGGGGGCAGGGCTTGTTTTGTATGCTGTTGTGTCTATGAAAATCTCCAGCCTATGTACACTAAGTGGCACTACAATCCCCAATATCGAGAAATGAAAAATGTCTCTATACATTGCCAAATGTCCTCTGGGGAGTAAAATTATATTGTTAAGAGTGACTTCTCTAACTCTTTATGGTAATAGGGTTCTTTCATTGACACATAATTGTACATTTTCATGGGTACAGTGCAGGCCTTTAATGTATATGTGCAGTGTACAGTGTTTAATCTGGGTAATTAGCATGTGTACTACTTAAATATTTGCCATTTATTTCACTAATATTAAATTTCTGTACTAGTTATTTTGAAATATTTGAAATTATTATTAATTGCAGTCTCTTTTTAAGTAATCTTCTAACTCTATTTTTGTACTCATTAACGAACTTTTACTATCCTTTCCTTTTCCCATCCTCCTCAGCCTTTAGTAAACAATCTACTCTTCACGTCTATAAAATCAACTTTCCATGTTCTGCATGTTGTCAGTTCTGCACTGAAAAGGTTTGATTAGAAAATAGACACCAATTTTCTTGTTTCAGTAAACAGCAAATATTAAAGTGCATCAACCTCTAAAAATCCACTTGTAGTTTAGGTTTAAGCATTTATCTCAGCAAAAGACAAGAAATTGAGTGAGGTCAAGAATTGTAGGGGTCTACCTTTTGAATTGTCTTCCTCCCCCCCCCCCTTCTTTGTTTCTGTGCTGGGAATTGAACTCAGGGCCTTGCGTTTGCCAGGAAGCTGCTGTGCTGCTGAGCTACATCCTCAGCCCAGAGCCTACTTTTATCTTGGTTATTCTGGCCATGCCTTAATGAGAAGTAATTATTTAAATTGAGTGAAAAAGAAAGTGATATAACATTGAGAGGATGTTAAAGAGTTTGATGTCCTCTCCAGTCCCGCGGGCAGCTGTATAATGGCTTGAATCTTAAGGTAGTCACCTTTACTACAGTATGAATCATGGATTTGAACATGGGCCAGAGTGAATGCAGCCGAGCCATTTAGAGATCATTGCAGTACTCCAGGCAGAAATAATGGCATCAGTGATAGAGACCTGGAAACTGCCAGCTCTTTAGGTAAAAAGCAATTGGTTGCAGCTACTCGGTTTTGCCATTACAGCATGACAGCAACCACAGACAATGTGTAAATAAATAGCACTCTCAATAAAAATTATTGACAAAAATAAGTAGCATGGTTTGCTGATCTTCTGTAGATTAGAGAGAAGAAAACAAATTTTAGTATTTTTTTTTTTGGGTAGATTTAATTTAGTATATTTTGGGGTACATGGCTGGGATATTAGGAATGTAGGTGAGACAAGAGGTTTCATGATGATTTCTAGGTTTTTGACATGAACGATTTATGGATATTGGTGCTGCTGGCCAGGAAACAAGGTAGTGGAAAGTCTAAAGCTCACTCACGTAAAACAGTGATGTGCAGGATTCCAGTATTTTTCCATCTTCAATCCTTAAGGACAAGATGTCCATATTTTGAAGGGCTTTACATCTGTACATTACCAGTAATGATCAGAGCTACTTTTATTCTTCTACACATACCTATTGCACATAATATTAAAGTGAGAAAACAAAAGAATCAATCATGTAGATAGTGTGTTTTCTGCTGATAGGAAGAAATGATGATAAGAAAGAAAAATGCATAGTATTCTTAGCCTTATTCTGGCTCGTTGCTGGTGTAGCCATAGCCTCACTTTCCCCAGCTCCACTCTGTCCTCAGCTTCCCTGTTCCTAAGGATAAAGCAGGGAATACACGAGGCAGAGGACAGCCACTGATGCTTGTCCTGCACCAGTGTGCCTTGCAGAGACGTTCTCCTTCAGCCTGCATAGAGACCTGCTTGCAAGTCATTGCTTTATTGTCATCACGATGACAAAATTGTGGCTCGGGTCTTTTTTTTTTTTTTTAATTGTCTTAGGTGTTAGGGGTTTTGTATTTGCTTACTATGTTCTTGAGTCCTTGCATTTCATAGGCCCTGCTCTCTGTGCATGACACTGTGGCTCAGAAGAGTTATGACCCTGTGTTGCCTGCTATGCCCGATGATATTGACGATGAGGAAGACTCTGTAAAGATAATCCGCCTGGTCAAGAACAGAGAACCACTGGTAAGTCTGGCCAACGGTTTGTGTTAAGGTGTGGCTGTCATGGTAATGGCAGGTATCAGCTATTCCTGTTTTTAAAATGTGCTTCTTCTATGTCTTCCTCAAACTTTGAAGTAAATGAAACATTTATGTTTAAAAAATGATTTAGAAAAATTAGAATGAAGTCAAATAAAATAAGCATTCTATTGGTTATTAGTGGCAATAGTTTTGAAAACAATGAGCTATTGATACTTATTAAAAATGTAACACACCACATAGGGGTAATTTGAGATTAAATGGTGTAACTAAAAGAAATTGTTGATTAATTTTAAAGAAAAAGGATTCTTTAATCAAGTGTCTGATACTTCAAAATGTGAATATAATCATCATGTAATCATTTATTTTTACACCAGCATTTATAGTGTTGACCTATGTGAAGGTTGTGTGAGAGGTAACACAATGACCTCTGCTACCTAACATGTCGTATCCTCTTGCCCAGATCTGGACACTGTGAAAGTGTCCCTTTACACAGCAAGATGAACTTTTCATGAGTAAGGTCTTGAGATGGAGAGATTGTCCTGGATTAGCCAGTGGACCCCGTGTAACCCAAAGCTCTTAGAACAGTGAAAGAGTGAGGCAGTAGGGTCAGAGGGAGAAAAGGATGTGTGACTATGAAAGCAGAGGGTGGGGTGACAGACGTGGTGGGAGTCATGGAATCAGGAAAAGCAAGGACTGGCTCTCTCCTGGAACCTCTAGAGGGACACGGCAACGTGACTTTCCTTGACTTTAGCTCTGCGATACCCCTTTGGCTTTATTACCCGGCCAGCCAAATAGCTCAGTGGATTAGGCAGATGCAGGGGCCTGGCAGTTCATCCCTGGGCCTGCCCTGCTGACCCTGCCCCCGGGGCGTGCTAAGACTGTGATTGAGACTGGGCATGGTGGCGCATGCCTGAAATCGCAGCAATTGGGAGGTTGAAAACTGGAGGATAACTATGAGTCTAGTCTATGCAGTGGGACCCTGTAGACCCTGTAGACCTTGTCCTAAAATAAAAACAAACGAACAAAACCCCCAGCACCACTCATTTGTGCTTATTTGACAAGGTTGGTCCATATTTTATGAAACTGTGTTAAAATAATAATTCACATGCTCTATCAATCCATTTAAAATGTGTCATGCCCAATTTATTGTGATTAATACATTTTTGTGTTCTCGAAGTAAGTAGTTCTTGATAATTGCCTGCACTATGTATACTATCTAACGTAAGAAGTTTACATATACTTAATCCTCATAGTTGATATAATTTCCTGATTTTATAATTTTAAGGATTGTGTTCAAGGAAGTAAAGCAGCTTAGTAGAATTAAGATGTCAATTGAACTCTACCTTTGAATACTAGGTTTTTCTTTGTATCATGTTGTGTCCTTTGTACTCTTCCCTTTTGATAGTTTTTATCTTCTAGTCTTAAGGGTTTCTTAGATGCACTGATAAATGGATTAGATTTTCATACCCTTAAAAAATCAGATATTCTGCTTTTTATTTTTGAGACAGGGTCTCACTGTGCAGTTCAGGCTGGCCTTGAGCTCACTTTGTAGCCCAGGCTAGTCGCAAACTCAGAATGATTCTCCTGCCTCAGCCTCCCCAGTACTGGGATTACCGACATGTATTGCCACACTTGACTAGTTTTCATGTTGTTTAAGGAGATTTATTGAGTTTCTGATGTTTATACATGGACATCCTCTGGCTCTTTGTGTTCCTGGTGCAGGTTATTTATTTTCATGTTGTGAAACACATGCTTTTAGTCCATGACTGGAACTTTGCAGTGGTACCTAAATATCTCGTGACTTTTATTATGGTCATATGTTTAGTAATTAGACATAGAGGTACAAAGGAAACTGACTCCAGAGCCTGTCATCATAGAGTGACCAATTTTTTTATAGATTCTGTGTATATATCAGTAAGCATTTTTGTTTTGTTTTGTTGTTTTGACAAATTCACTTCTTGTAGAGGTATTTGAAAGACTGACTCAACTAATGAGTTCAATAATTCATTAGTAGTAATTGTATCGATCAATCTTTGTTTTACTAGTTTTGCCTAGCTTCTGAGTGTTTGATGAGCTGACATGTACAGAGCCATCACAACATTTGCCTTATGATCCTTTAAATTTCTCTCTCAAAAGTTTTAGTTGGATCTGCTATTTCTTCTTTTACATATGAAAAGAAATCCAGTCAGCAGTATAAAATAATTTGTTGTAGCTTCTTACTGAATATATTATATGGTTTTGCTAAAAAGCATGTAACAGTAGGGACAAAATTCAGTAAGAGGTGGTAATTCTTCATCTATTGTCCTTCTTTTCTTTAAGATATTAACTAGAGTAATGGTGAGAGTTACTTACAAGTTGGATTTGAAGTGAGCAGATACATCTTGAATGAAAAGGACAAGCAGAGAGAGATTGTAAAGTAGCACAGCAGGGCTTTAGCTGGGAGCTTAGAAGTCCTGGCTTTTAGTTAGAGGGAAATGCAGGAGACAAAAATGAAGAATTTCCTTAAAAGATCACTTCCAGTGATAAATTGTTTAAAAATGAATATTTCTCTGGAGTATGAAAGTATTTTCCAGATTTGTATATTCAGGAGACAGTTTAAGCATTTCTCAGATTTTTCAGTTGTTTTATAGTGTGATATGGTATAATTAAGCAACTTTGAGCTCTGCTTACTTAGTAACATTTTCCTTTCAATTCATCCCAAAATGTGGAGGTACTGAAAATGTTAGGTCTGCATGGTTGTTTGATTGAGACAAGGTGTCTCTGTTACTCTTCTCTTGTTGCTGGGGACAAGTACCTGACACCCAAAATGAAGGAAGGAAAGGTTTATTTAGCTCACAGTTACTGGAGGTTTCAGTGCATACTCAGCAGGCTCCAAAGCAGAGCGGCAGATGGCAAAGGGCAGCATTTCATGGTGGTGGCAAAAAGCAGGGAGGAAAATGGAGGGGCAGCAATAATGGCTGCAGAGAGTGAGCCTGTCTCCCTTAAATTGCATTCAGGCTGACCGCCCCAGGCTGGGTATAGTACTCACACCCATAATCCCAGTGGATCATGAGTGAATCACAAACTTTAGAAGTCTGCCTCCAGTCTGCATGAGGCTTTGGGGGGACTAGACACAAACCATAACACCAGTCTCACTGCAGCACAAGGTGGCCTCCAAGTCCTGGTGATCTTCCTGAGTGGGGATTATAGGCGTGCCCAACCACACCCACTTAGGCTTCTGTATTTTACTCTGTTACACTTGCTGTTCTGCTCACTTTACATTAGTTTAATTTTTTTCTCTGATTTTGAGTTTATTATTTAAAAGTAAATTGGTAATATTTTCCCCACCAAACATATGCAAATAACTTATTTAAACTCTACCAGAAAAAAATAAACTCTATCAGTAGTTTTTGATATTTAATGCAATTTAAACTCACCATAAAATTTTTAGTTTCTTTATTTAAAACATTATTTTAATCAGTGATTCTTGATCTTCCTAGTCAAGCACAATGTGATTTCATATTTTATGTTTAAGAAACCATTTAAAACAGACAAACAAAATCAATTTCCTATGGAGAAAGAGAGCTTTTAACTGGGTTAATGACTGGGTTAACTGGTGTTCGTTAAGAAAAAGTCCTGACACTTTAAATTTCGTTTATAATGAAATCCAATAAGGAAAATTACTTGTCTTGAGCTTTTATCTCATCTAAATGTACACTGACCATATTGTTTTCAGTTACTACACAGAAAAGTAGAAATGATTTATGCTTAGTATTATTTGTCATACATTTGTCAGGTGGGAGAAGTTACTAGAGGAGCTACCAGACAGCAGAGCAAAAGGGCAGATTAAAGAATCAGGTATGCAGGAAAAGGAGTTCAGAACAGAAATGGAGTAGTACAGAACAGAGATAGGGAAAGTGAAGGAAGCCAGGCCGGTCAGGAAATTGTTGGTAAACAATTCCTGAGGAAAAGACATAAGCCCTAGCAACCGAGGGTAGGTTACCACTGAGTATGCATCTGTGAGACTCAGGTACAGTGTGGTGCCATGAACCATGAGAGGCAAGCTTGCAGGGGGTGACCTGTGTGGAGAGAGGGTTCTGTCACTTATTTGCTCTCCATTCTGTCACAGTGGGTTCCTCACATCTCAGGTTGGGCATCCTCATCATAAGGTCATGAATGTCCTTTTCAAGGGTGCTTTGAATATCAACAGATAGAGTGTAATTGAAGTGCTTTATAAGCCCTGAGGCATTAGTAAGTGTTGCACAGAATGACAAAGCTAGACTTTAGACTGCAGCCATGAAGAGAGAGAATGATTACCTGGGATCACAGATCATGCAGGCATTTGGCAATGGAGAAGAAAAGAGTTCAAAGGGAAGGATGGACAAAGTAACCCAGAGAAGAGGAAGAAAACATCAGGAAGATGTGAAGAGCAGAGGATCCTGACTCCCCTGTGACTCTGGAGCAATTTATACTTGTTTTGTCCAGAAAATTAAGATTTAAGCAGGCTAACAAAAGTGAGATTCTGTTAGCTGGTGAGTGGGTCTTGGTTCTGATTTTATTTCTTGTGAGGTTTGGTCTCTTGATTTTTTTGAAAACAGTAGTTTTCAAATTTTGTTATTAAAAGAATGACCTTAGAGCCCAGGTGATAGCTCATTGATCTAAGCACCTGCCTAGACAAGTGCAAGGACCTGGGTTCAGTCCCTGATACCACATGGTGTGCTTGCCTCACCCTGGGCACGCTGAGCCAGCGACCAACACTAGGTGTGGCGGCGCATACCTGTTATCCCAGCACTGGGGAGGCTGAGATAGAAGGATCACTACGAGTCTGAGCTGTGTAGTGGAGACCCTAAACTAAATACATTAAAAGAAAAAGAAGAAGAAGAAGAAGAAGAAGAAGAAGAAGAGGAAGAGGAAGAGGAAGAGGAAGAGGAAGAGGAAGAAGAAGAAGAAGATGAAGAAGAAGAAGAAGAACAACAACAACAACAACAACAACAATGACCTGAGGTACAACAACAACAACAACAATGACCTGAGGTACAACAACAACAACAACAATGACCTGAGGTACAACAACAACAACAACAACAACAACAACAATGACCTGAGGTACTTACTTAAAATGTGTATGTCTGAGCTAGCTTTATCCCAAAAGATCTTTTGCACCAGGAGGTTTCAGTAGGACCTGGGAAACTTGATTGTTCTCATTGCACTTGGAAAATACTTATTTAAAAGTATTAACCCATAACCGCTGTGCTACCTGCCTAAGGAGGCTTTGGAGGTTTATCAGAGACAAAATTTTGATTTAAGAAAATAATGATAATCTGTATTCGTATTGACATTCCTCCTTTAGAAACCATTTTACAAGGTTAACAGTGAATAAGACTATAACCAGAATTTTTTACCACTCAATCTAACTGGGGTGCTCTGTATCCTGTTTTCATCAAAATAGCATACAATAAATTCAAAATAATTATGCAAAAGTATAGTTTCTAAAAATATTATATTCCACTTTAATTCATTTGCATTTTCAGGCTATGGCATAGTACTTTAAATT
>NW_004524720.1:879460-893844 GCF_000260255.1 Octodon degus | reverse complement strand
GATTGGGTTTCCTCCGTATGTTTCTGTAATTGATTCTTTACTTCAGATGCTATGAGTTCTGAGAATTATTTTCTTATTTCAGAAAATTCCGCTCTGAGTTCTTCTATGACGTTCTGCTATTGCTTACTTAGTATTGACACTCTTAATTCATACAGCTGAGCTGAGCTAGTGTCCTCTGCACTTGTTCTGCGTGGGCATTAGGTTTCCTCCATATGTTGCTGCATTTGATTCTTTACTGCAGATTTTATTAATTAAGGGATTTCTTTTTTCATTTCCAATCTGAGTTCCTCTACCTTTCTGCAGCTGTTTCTTTATTTCAGAAGCCGTTGATTCACTGATTTTAGCTGTGTGATTCCCACTTTGCTCTGTGTTAGTGTCCTCTGCTCTTGTTATGGGTGGTCTTGGGTTCTGAGATTTCATTTTCCTCCTTCTTGTTGTCATTTTGTGTAGCACTGTCTTCTGACCTTTGCTGTAGATCTTTGGTGCAGTTATAACCTTAGCACCTACTGAAGTTCAGGTGCAGATCTACAAAGTTTGGATTTATCCAGTTGTGCCTGGCTTGGTTCTGGCTGCTGTGCTGAGGTCCTTCCTGCTGCTGCCCTTGGCGGTGAACGTGTTGTGCCCCTCTGGCAAGGTATTCTGCTCCTGGACTAGCTGGGTGGTTCTGTCCTCTACACTCTCTGCAGGGATTGCAGCTGCAGCGTTTCACCCCAGCCCTGTATGCCAGGCCTGAGCTGAGTCTGGAGGAGACAAGGTGGAGTAGGGGGAGAGGCAGCCCTCCCACACACTCACTGGGCATGGTCTAGGAACGCAACAGAAATTCCTACTCAGTGGGCAGGGTGAGGGGGTACTACAGAGTGGTGGGGGCATCCCAAGGGGGTGAAAGAGGTTCTCACCCATGCTGCGCCTGGGCTGGGACCAGTAGGTCTCGCCAGCATAGGGTAGCCGGAAGCTCTCCCACATACTCACTGGGCCTGGGCTAGGACTGGATCTGGGGGTTCCTGGAACATGGCAGAAATTCTTACTCAGCGGGCAGGGCGGAGAGATGCTGCGGAGTGGTGGGGGGCATCCCAAGGGGGTGAAAGAGTGTCTCACCCACACTGTGCCTGGGCTGGGACCAGTAGGTCCTGCTGGCTCAAGGTAGCAAGAAGCTCTCCCACACACTCACTGGGCCTGGGCTAGGACTGGTGCACTTTCAATTTCTGTACAGTTTCATATTGTACTGTATACCATTGAGTTTTAACCTTTTATACAAATAAGTTGTGCTAGAGATACAGTGTCATAATATGTTTTTTTTTTTTTTTTGCAGTGATAATAATTTTGTTTTTGTCATAATAGGTTTTGGAAAGCAATTTGGATATAGAAGTTCTCAAGTCACGAGGAAAATAGTTAATCTTTATTTCTGGGGTCCTATGCCAGCCTATACCTTGCCACTCCCCTGAGCAAATTTGTCTTCCTGTCTTCCATCAATGCCAAGTACATATTCCCTCTCTAACTCACCCTACCCTGAACCCATATGTTATCTCAAGCACTTGCTTCCCAAACTCTGAGCTTACCCCACCCTGAACCTACGTGCTTTCTGTTAGCATTCCTGTAAAGCTCCAAACTGGCCCGGAGTTAGAACGTGCATACTTGCAATATATATGATGTAGTTTTCGCTTAGGTCAATCAGTAATAATGACATAAGATATAGCCAATAAATAACTGCCGAATACTTTAATTCTATACCTCTCACCCCACATAAGCCCTAAATTACCTGAGATCAAGGACTGATACATTGGGAACATGTCCTGATCAGCTCTGTCCATGTTAAATAATTTTGCTTCCAAATCCTGCATGATGTTTCAATGTTTCTGTGTGCCACTGAACAAGAAGGAAGGGCTCTGGATGAAGACTGAATCTAGTGATGGTCTATTCTATAGAAAGTGAAATTGTTTCTCAGGTCCTTAGTTTACCTTCCAGCAGGAGTAGAATCAAAAGGTGGCAAGCATTTTATTTTAGGGTCCATATCTATAGGAAAATAACCCTTAAGTTTTGGAGGACTCTTTTTCCTTATACTTTACAGAAATGTTTTCATTCTGTCCATGGTATTAGAAAACATCTATGTGCCAGTGACTCCCAAAGCTATTTCTTTTCCAGAGATTTCTCTTGATCTTTAATTTGTGTATCCACCTATCTACTCAATAGCAGCATTTGGATAGCTTATAAAAATATTGGTGTTCACATGTTCAAAAATATACTCCTGGTTTAGATCTCAGACCTGTTCTACCCATTAATAGTCTGTCCCCCTTCTGATTGATGGCCATTCAGTCACTCCAGTTGCTCAGCCCAAAGGAGCAGTTGATCCTTTTCTTTCACATCCCATAGACAGTTCACTGGGAAATCCTTTTGGCTGTACCAAAAACATATCCACAGGCTGGAGGATAACTTGGTGGTCTAAGCACCTGCCTGACAAACACAAGGTCCTGAGTTTGACCTCTGGCACCTCATGCTGTGCCAGCCCTGGAATGTTGGGTGTGCCTTGCTGGCCTCTAAACCCAGTTTGGTGTACACAGCTGTAATTGCAGTCCTGGGAAGGCTGAGACTGGTGGATCACTATGAGTCCAAGCTACTTAAGGAGACATTGTACCAAAGAAATAAAATCAAAAGTTAAAAGAAAAAAACCAACACATGCACAGTGCTTTTTTTATTACCTCTGTTCCTGCCACTCAGATCTAAGCCAGCATCATCTCTTTTCAGGATAATTGCAATAACCTGTTTCTTTCATTGCTTTAGCCTTTGCTAATTTTTTTGTTAGTTTATATTTGTAATACATAATGGTTACATTCATTTTGGGGAATTAATACACATATATGACACATCTGGACCATTTTAGAGTCCTTTACCCTTACTACCTGCTGCTCATGGTCCTGCACACTCCCTCTTTTTCATCCTGAGCCCAACCCAGTGCCCTCCTTCAAAGGTCTGCAGAATGCTGCCTGCCAGAGCCCTGCCCGCCTGGCCTTGTCTCCTACTGCTTCTCCTTTTACTCTGCTGCAGCTGCACCCCCTGCTCTCCCTTGAACATACCTTCCACTCTCAGACTCCCCTTGGCATTTGCTGTTTCTGCTTTTTTCCACTTTGTGTAACACTATCTCTGTCACTTCTTTCCATCTTTCTTTATGCAAATGTCACTCTCTCAATGAGACCCATATTTTCACGTAGTCTCCTCTCCACTTTCTGTGGTGTCCAGACTTTCCTTACTGTCCTCCTACCTCCTCCTGCCTCCAGTGTTTACTGCATTCTAATATAGAAGATAGTACACATGATTTCCTCTCTTGTTTGTATTCTCTCTCCTTTGTTACATTATAAGCTCAATAAGTTTTGGCCAGTGTGTTACAGGTCTTTAGGATCCTGTCTGGCTCATAACAAGTTTTCAGTAAACATTTGTAGATTTTGTTGTATCATAGAAAAAAATTAGAGGAGCTAACATTAAACACAAGAAACTGAGTGCTTCTGTATAGCACACCAGTAAAGTACTATTGTATAATGGAAAGAGAAAGATTTGTTCCTGTTTTGTAGTTCTCTGTTATAAATATGATGTGCTCATAATCCAGATATTTGGGCTAAGACAATGCACAGTTTTGTCTCACAGGTCCGCAGGTGGTGAGTCTGGCTGGGGCGTCACCATCTGCAGTCCCCGGTACCTGCAGTCCTGTGATGGTAGCTGGGGCTGCGGCCGTCTGAGAGCCCCTGTGTTACACAATGTGGCCTGGACTGAAGCTGCAGAGCTGGGCTGGTCAGGCATGATGACTGCCAGGTGGCGTCTCTGAGAAGCTTGGGCTTCCCCACAGTGTGGCTGTGGTTAGGACTTGCATGTGGCAGCTGAATTCATAGAAAGCGAGTATTGAATGAGGCCCAGGTAACAATCACCTGCCTTCTCCTAGCCTTAGAAACTGTAAAATGATTTTCACCCTGTGATAGGGGAGTGTGATCTGCACACCTGCAGGCAAAGTAAGCTGAAGAACAGAAGGTTATAGAAACACATAGGGTGAGCAATAGTGAATGCAAATGAAGATCAGCTAGTCAGACTATTTCAGACAAGTCCTGATTTTGCTATATACTAATTATGTGATTTTAGGAAAATTATGGTCATTTGGGATTCAACTTCTTTAAATTGGACAGGTAGGGCTGGGGAGGTGTGTCAGCAGTCCAAGCACCTGCCTGGCAAGCACTAGAACCCAGGTTGCATCCCCGGTATTGCATGCTGTGCCAGCCTGGAAACCCGGGTGTGTCCTGTCAGCCCTGAAACTGGGTGTGGTGGTGCACGCCTGTACTCCAGTGCTGGGGAGACTCAGACAGAAGGATTACTGTGAGTCTGAGCTGCGTAGTGAGAGCCTGTACCAAATAAATAAGTTAATTAATTTAAAAATAGACTTTTGTGCCACTTGACATATTTTGGTGGGCAGTTTGAGTTATATCCTAAAAGAATGAAAGTTGATCCAATTAAGCTAATAGTTTTTTTTTTTTTTTTTTTTTTTTCCCAGAACCAGGGATTGAACTCAGATGCTTGTGCTTGCCAGGCAAGCGCTTATTCTACTGAGCTATCTCCCTGGCCCCCCAGTAGTGGTATCAAAAACATTTTATTTCCAGTCATTGTGGCCTTAACTTTCTTACTTAAATTAAAAAGAAATACCAGTAATTGATGGATCTATGGTCCATTTCTCTGGAGACATGCTTATTTAAGCACACATAGTTAAGGAAAAATGCCACAAATTTTATTTTTACTGTTGTTATTATATATAGCTGCTAGTTGTCAGATGCAAAGTATAGTTATTATAAATTGATTCACACTGCTTACATATCTGCTCATTAATAATATATTTGTGCTTATTGACAAACTTAAGAAAAACTCTACCTCTTCAGAATGATTTCTGCCATGCCTTGAAGCTTATCTTTCACAGGTCCATAGTGGTGTGGCTCAGGTAGAGCAACCTGAGTTCCATTCCCAGCTCTGGAAAAAAACATGTAGACTTCTCAGCTATCTGATGCAACATGGTGTAGTTTCCTAAACCAATGACTATTTCTTGGGTGGAAAGTCATGCAAAAGCTAGCCATTTGTGCCTGTTACTCTTTCTTTGTGGAGAGGGGGTTTGTACCAGAAATTGAACTCAGGACCTCAAGCTTATCAGAGGGCCTCTTATTTTTATAAAGCAGTTTGCCTCTGAGTATCTATAAATGAAGAGGTTTGGATTCCTTTTGGGATTGGGCCTGAATCTTATGTCAAAAGATTAGTTCTGGACCAGCGAGGTAGCTTAGTGGACTAAAGTGCCTGCTTAGGCAAGCTTAGGCAAGTGCAGGGACTGTGATTCAATCCCTGGCACCACATACTGCACCAGCTCCACCCTCAGGGTGGGCTGAGCTGGCCAGAGTCTGGGCCTAGTGGCACATGCCTATAATCCGAGCACTAGGGAGACTGAAAAACAGGAAGATAACCATAAGTCTGAGCCTGTGTAGTGAGCCCTGCAACAACCAAATACATAAAAAAGAAAAAATTTAGTTCTATTTGTGCTAGGTACAGTCTGAGTTCATTAAATACATATAGTGGTAGATCTTTTTCTATTTAGCTGAGCAACATATAGAGCTAATTTTCAGGTTTTAATACTTTTCTTTTTCTTTATTGTTATTGTTGAGCTCTTTTACTATAATAGCTTACTGTAAGAGAAGAATCATTGACCTGAAAGTGCCAGGAATGGAACCCAGAGTCTCAAGTGTGCTAAGCACGTGCTCTGCCACTGAGGGAGACTCCTGCCCATGACCTTGATCTTAGCTCTGATTTACATGATCTTTTGCCCAGTCACACAACAATAATTAGTCCATCTTCTTTATAAGGTATTATAAAGGTAAAATTGAGAAAGTGCTGTGAAAGGGTAAAAGCAAACACTATTCTAGCATAGCTAATGCAAGATATTCTTATAATTGAAAGAAGGTATTTTTATTTCCCACAATTTTTAAAAGATTAATAATTTTAAATGTCTTTATGTTGCACTAAAACCCTTAGATGCTGTGTAGATAAAATTTTCTGTAGATAGAAAGGTATATCTGTAAGACAGATGACATGAGGTCTGTTCCTCCAGCCTTATTCTTTAATTATTTTGTCATCATTTTCATTCTTTCTAGCAGAATGTCCATGTTTTCCCCTCGCCTTTCTGCTGAATAGTATGCATGTGTACTCATACTTCTTTTCTCTTTTTCCTTCAAAGGGAGCCACCATTAAGAAGGATGAGCAGACGGGAGCAATCGTTGTTGCTAGAGTCATGAGAGGAGGGGCCGCACACAGAAGTGGTGAGGTTTAAGTGGTAATTAAGTAGACACAGTTGTAGTGGGTTTTGGGATGCTTCCAATGTAAGTTTTAAAATATCTCTGGATATAATACAGCAAAGCAAGTCATAAGATATTTTTCTGTGTTGAAATTTGGGAACCTACATAAGTACATGATAGATAAATCTCACTGGCTTCAATGTATACAGGCTTGCAACATTATGTTAACACCTGATTCAGTGTTTCTGATTTGAAAACTACTGCTAAATGCATGCAACTTAAAAAAATATTTCATGAGATATTAGTAATGTACATTTCTAGACAAAGACTCACATAGTATTATAATTTTTTTATAAGCATTTTTTGTGTTGCTTTGGTTTGGTGTAGTGGAGAGGCATAGAACCTAAGGCTGAGAAGTGTGAAGGTCTTTCTAATCCATAATCTGTCAAGGGAAGTAATGATGATTCATTTGGGAGAGACCTTTACAAATTGCATTTTATTTTATGTAACAGCACTGTTGTAGCAAATTTTGTATTTCACAGGTCTTATTCACGTTGGTGATGAACTTAGAGAAGTGAATGGAATACCAGTTGAAGATAAAAGACCCGAGGAAATAATACAGATTTTGGTAAGCTGTAAATTTATTATAAAATTGCAGTGAAAATAAAATTGCAAGGTTTTTTTTTGGTTTGAAATGTATGGAGTTGCAAGACAGGATTCATATCCCAGCTACCATGACTGCATTGCTGTGGTCCTTGGTAAACACCTTACTTTGCTTGCCTCAGCGTTTTCATTTATAAAGTGAGAATGAGAGAGGTATATGTTCTATTGACCTATTTAAGTATTAATGAGGTAACAAATGGAAAGAGTTAGGGACAGGACAAAACCAGACCAAAGTAGGCATTAATAGATGGCATCTGCATTACTCTTGGTGACTGATTTGTTTTTGTGCCCCTGTAACTGATATAGCTGTACCGCAGACTGTGAATTCTAGGTGTGCAAATAGCAAAACTAATTTATATGTCTTATGAAATTGAAACTTGAATTATTTACATGGACAATGGTAATTTTTAAGTTCATTTGTAAGGATAAAATAGAAATTTTCTCTTTAATGCCTGAAAACATAAAGATACCACAATAAAAGGATTTAAGTATGGCAAAATATACCTCTTTATAAAAGTTAATATATGTTATGTGATCCTTTGTCTTCCAGCCTTGCTTCTGTTTCTTTTTCAAGTAATTTTTGTTTTATACACTCCATAACCCTCCCTCATGTAAAATCATTCTACTAAGGGGAAAAGCCTTGCATACAAACTCCTAATTTATGATTGGTTTTGTAGTATACTATAGACTTCACTCCTAAGATCTAAATACAAAATCAATAGTTACCACAGTTTTTCAGTTTCTAAATTGTGCTTGATGCTGTTCTTACTACTAATTATAGTACTTTAGCTAGGATGTCATATCTGCTGTAATCAGTTGTTCTCCTTTCTGTAACAATACAGGGAAGATCTGGGGTAATAACCTCACAACAGCTTAGCACCAAAGGACTGGGGTCTGAGCCAAACAGTTACCAACCTCCCATGCTTAATTAATTGGGAAGGTAGGATTTTGTGGCAGATAAACCAGAAACTGCTACACATAGAAGACATTCTGAAGGACAGACTTTTCCTAGAGAGGCCTTGATACTAGAGATATACCCTAGTACAAAAATGCATAAGTATTATTGGAGACAACAAAATAATTTTTTTATTTTTGAAATATAAAGATGACAAGACAAAGAAGTAAAATGTGATCTCAGATCCCTAGCCCACCCAGAACAAGTCCAGAAGATATTAACATAGAAAAAATTGGGAAGGCACACACCTAAAATTTCTGAAATGACAGCAACTGAGGCAAAGAAACAAATTCATGAGGCTATAGAGGAAATCATATCAGAAATAATCTCTCAGGTAAAAATAGATATAACAATCATAATAAAGGAATTGCCCAGCATATGTAGAGAAGGCATAGATAAAAAAAAAAAAATAGAGGAGTATAGGAAAGTGATGAAAACCTTAAATGAATAAGGTAAGAAATAAATAGAATACATGAAACAGATTCATACGTATAGACAACAAATTAAAAACTCCATTGAAAGCTGACAAAGGGGAGCCTGGCCCTAGCTCAGTCCTTTAAGTGGCTGCTTCCACAAAGCTGTCAGCCTCAGGTTGCTGGAATTCGAACCTCACAACTCTCCCGCTGGCCAAAAGTGCCCTGAAGGCATTCGAGGAACCAAAAAAAAAACCTTATTGACCCAGTCCTAGCCCAGGTCCGGTGAGTGTGTGGAGAGCTTCCTGCTACCCTGTGCCAGCGGGACCAGTCCCAGCCCAGGCGCAGCATAGGCAGGACCCTCTCCCACCCCCTCGGGCCACCCCCCACCACTCCACCTTACCTGCCCCACCCCTTCCACCGAGTAGAAATTTCTGCCGAGTTCCAGGAACCCCCAGACCCAATCCTAGCCCAGGTCCGCAGTGGGAAGGAGCTGAGCACAGCAGCCATACCTAAGCCAGACACAGCTGGATAACTCCAAAATCTGTAGAGCTCCACCTGAACTTCAGTACGTGTGAAGGTTATAACTACAGCAAAGATCTATAACAAAGGGCAGAAGACAGTGCTACACAAAATGACGAGAAGGAACAAAATGCAACCTCAGAACCCAAGCCCACCCGTAACAAGTGCAGAGGACACTAACACAGAACAAATTGGAAATCACACAGCTGAAAGCAATGAATCAACCGCTTCTGAAATAAAACAGCTGCAGAAAGATATAGAAGACCTCAGATTGGAAATGAAAAAAGAAATCCTTGAATTAATAACATCTGCACTAAAGAATCAAATGCAGAAACATATGGAAGAAACCCAGTGCCCACCCAGAACAAACGCAGAGGACACTAGCTCGGCTCAAATGCATGAATCAAGAGCGTCGATAGTAAATAAGCAGCAGCAGAAAGATATAGAAGAAATCAGAGCGCAATTCTTTTCTGAAATTAAAAAAGAACTCTCAGAACTCGTAGCAGATGAAGTAAAGAAGCAGCTACAGAAACATAAGCAGGAAACCCAATCTGAAAAAAACACTGCAGTAGAAGGGTTTCTAACTGCTTCTAAAGAAGATATTGATAAAAAAAAAATGGAGGAGATTAGAAAAATGACGGACTCCTTGAATGAGCAATACAGGAAAGAAATAGATCGCATGAAGCAGAGTCAAAGAGATATAGAGGAAATGAAAGCTGACAAAACTCCTTGAGTGAAACTGAAGATAGACTTTTAGACCTTGAAGACAGACTCATGGCTATCAATTACAAAAGATAAGATCTCTTAAAATAACAAGGGGCCAGGAAATAAGAATTCAATAATTGTAAGATGATGAAAACAAAAATAATATAAGATTGATAGGTGTCAATGAAAAAGCAGGAATCAACACAAATGACTAAGACTCTTTGCAGAAGTTGTAGCAGAGAATTTTCCAAGCATGTGAACAGAATCTGAGATACAAGTAAGAAAGGAATATAGAACTCCAATCAGCCATGACCAAAATAAATGTATGCCCAGAAATATAACAATTAAAATCTCATAAATTGAGCAGAAAAACAGAATATTCAAAGCTGTTAGAGAAAAAAATAATCACTTATAAAGGAAAGTCCATTAGAATCATGGCTGACTTCTCAATACAAACCCTCTAGTCAAGAGAGCTTGGAGTGAAGTATTTCAGTCCTGAAATAAAACCCAGATTGATGTGCCTTACAAAGCTGTCTTCCAAAATGAATGAAGAGAAATTTACTGTAGTCATGGCCAAGTGGTTAAGGTGATGGACTAGAAAATGAATGAAGAAATTTCATGAAAAAGAACAACTGAAGAAATTCATAATCATCAAACCAACCCTACAAAGAATACTGAAAAACATTCTAGATAGAAATAAAAATGATTACAATTCCAAGAATATCAGGAAGAAACCACCAGGCAGGGTATGCAATTAAATAGAGGGGAAATGTAGGAGACCAACAGCAGGAAACAAACATGACAAAGATAAGCCAATGCATTCAGTTATTCCTATCAATGTAAATGGCCTCAGTTCACCAATAAAAAAAAAATAGATTGGCAGAATTGATCAAGAAACAATAGCCAATAATATATTGTATACAATAAACACATTTAACTCTAAAAGAAACTTGTAGACTGAAAGTCACAGTATGGAAAACAATACTTCATGCAATAGGAACCAAGAAAAAAGCAAGTGTAGCTATTCTGTTTGCAGACAATGTGAACTTCAAACTATGAATGATCAAAAGATATGAAGAAGGACACTGTATACATGTTAAAGGAAAATTTCAAGGGCAAGAGATAATAGGCATAAATATATATGCATTGAAGTGGGAGCACTCAGTTATATAAGACAAATATTAATAGACATGAAAAATCAAATAAATGGTAACACAAGTGTAATGAGGGACCTTAACACCCCAGTTTTAGAAAGAGATAGATCAACTAGAACAAAAACAAGCAAAGAAATAATAGAACTGAAGCAAACTTGTGAACATAGTGTGTACCTTGTAGACCTTTACAAAGTGTTCTACCCAACAACATCAGAATACACATTCCTCTCAGCTGTACACAATGTTTTGTAAAATAGACCATATACTACCCCATAGAACATGCTTCAGTAAATGCAAAGGAACTGAAATTATCCCATGCATATAATCTAATCATAGTACAATGAAATTGGAAATTGACAAAAGATACTGCAAAAATTCCATAAATACATGAAAATTAAACAACCAATGGGTCACAGATGAGATAAAAGAAGAAATTAAACAATATCTACAATCAAGTAAAAATGCAAATATGACATATTAGAACCTGTGTGGTACAATGAAAGCATTTATAAGAGGAAATTTTATAGTGGTGAGCTCTCACATCAAGAAGACAGAATGAGCATAAATAAAGAAACACATACTGCCCCTCAAGCTTCTAGGAAAAGAAGAGGAATTAGAGCCAAAGCCTACAGAAAGGAGGAAATTGTAAAGATAGCAGAAATTAACACAATGGAAACTAAGAAAACAATACAAAAAATTAATGAAGAGTTTGTTCTTGAAAGAATAGGTAAAACTGATAAATCCCGATCCTTCAACAAAAAAAGGAAAGAAAAAAATTCATTCCATGAGGAATAAAAAGGGTGAAATCACTACAGATCTTGTGGAAATTCAGATGATTGTCAGTCCCGACTTTGAAAATCTTTACTGGCATAGGATGAAAAACACAGAAGAAATGGAAAGATTCCTAGAAATGTATGAATTACCAAAGCTGAATCAAGAGCATATAAAAATTCTGAATAACTCAATATCAGTTAATAAAATTGAAAATCTAGTAAAACATTTACCAACAAAGAAAAGTACATGTCCTGATGGATTCACAACTAAATTCTGCAAGAAATTTAGAGAAGATTTAATGCCAACTCTTTTCAAATTCTTCAATAAAATTGGAAGAGAAACAATTTTCCATAACTCATTCCTGGAGACAAGACCCAACCAAAAAAGAGAACTACAGGCCAATCTCCCTAAGGAACGTAGATGCAAAAATCCTGGATACAGTACTAGTGAACAGAATGCAGCGAATCACCAAGAAGATCATGTACCATGACCGAGTACGATTTATCCCAGGAATGCAGGGAAGGTTCAACATATGCAAATCAATAAATGTAATACAACATATCAGCAGAGCCAAAGACAAAAATCATATGATCATCTTATTAGATTCAGAAAAAGGTTTTGATAAAGCCCAACACTCATTCATGATAAAAACCATACAGAAAATTAGAATAGATGGTCTTTACCTCAATTTGATAAAAGCCATCTATGAGAAACCAACAGCCAACATTGTACTAAATGGACAAAAACTGAAAGCTTTCACTCTAAAATCAGGAACAAGATGAAGATGTCCACTATCACCATTCCTATTCCATATAGTCCGGGAAACATTAGCCAGAGCAATTAAGCAAGAGAGAGAAATAAAAAGAATAATGATAACAAAAGATTATCATTTATTCTTTATCTACCATTATCATTTGTCTACCATTATTTATAGATGACATGATACTCTACATAGAAGATCCAAAAAGCTTTGCCAAAGACTTCTAGATTCGATAACCAAATTCAATAGCATAGCTGGACACAAAATTTTTTTTTATGAGGAGAATATATTTATTGAGAGAAAGAAAGCTTCTGTCCTGAGAGAGGGACAGGAGGGGGAGCCTGAGTGGGTAGTTTCCCCCTAGACACAAACTTAGTGCTCAAAAATTAATAGCATTCTTATATACAAACAACAATCTCACTGAGAGAAATTAGCGAAATCAAACCCTTTACAACAGCATCACCAAAAACCGAAATACTTGGGAATTAATGTAACAAGGAAAGTAAAGATCTACACATTGAAAATTATAATACTCTGAAAAAAGGAGATTAAAAAAGATATCAGAAAATTTAGAGATAGGACCAGGGATATAGCTCAATGTCTCAACACCTTCCTGGCAAGTGTAAGGTTATAAGTTTGATTCCTTGTACCAAAAAAAAAAAATTTTTTTTTAAATAAAAGGCTGAGGATTTGGCTCAGTGGCAGAGCTCTTACCTTGCATGTACAAGACCCTGGTTCAATCCCCAGCACCACCCAAAAATGTAGATAGATAGATAGATAGATAGATAGATAGATAGATAGATAGATAGATGGAACTATCCCTTGCCTGTGTATAGGAAGCACTAACGTGAAAATAGCCATACTCCCAAAATTGTTAGACAGATTTAATGCAATCCCAATCAAAGTACCATTAACATACCTTAGAAATCTAGAGAAAACAATCCTAACATTTGTATTGAAACAGAAGAGATCTAGAATAGGAAAGGCAATCCTGAGCAACAAAGGCAAAGCAGGAGGCATCACAGTCCAGGACTTGAAATTGTACTACAAAGGTATTGTGATTAAATCAGCATGATACGGGGGGAAAAATGTCTTGAGGATCAGTGGAACAGATTAGAAGATGCAGACACAATTACAGATATACTCAAATATACTCAGCTACCTTATCTTTGACAAAGAGACCAAACATGTTCACTGAAGAAAGATAGCCTCTTTAATAAATGGTGGTGGAAAAACTGGCTCTCTACATGCCAAAAATGAAAATTAATGCATGTCTATCATCATGCACTAAACTAAAGTCAACATGGGTCAAAGATCTAAATATGACAGCAGAAACACTAAATCTACTGGAAGAAAAGGCGATAGAAATCTTGAAGACTTAGGGGTAGTTCATGAATAAAACCAAAGCTTCAGGGGAAGTATTTCAATGTCATCACCTTGGATATCATGTTATTAAAGTTTTTGCCCATAAAAAGAAAATACCAACAGAGTCTGAAGACATCCAACAGAGCATGAAAATTCCAACCAATTGTCCCTCAGACAAAGGACTTCTATCGAAAATATATAAAGAATTGAAAAAATCAGCCTTCTCAAATTCAAAGACTCAATCCAAAAATGGGGATCTGAGATAAACACACTTCTCAGATGAAGATATATAAATGGCAAATAAATACATGAAAAACATGTTGAACATGATTGGTAATTCAAAGCATGGAGATTAAAGCAACACGAATTGATCTAGTAATGAGACCCAGAACATCCTGTAGACCCTTCCCTAAAATACCAAAAAAATAAATAAATAAAAAGAAAAGAAATATCCAGGTGCTGGTATTACAGGTGTGTGCCACCACGCCCAGTCTCAATCACCCTCTCAGTGTGCCCTGGGGGCGGGGCCGGCACAGCAAACTGGAAATCAGCCCTGGGTGCTGCGCCCTGTCTAAGCAGGCACTTTAGTCTGCTGAGCTATTTGGCCAACCCTAAGAATGGCTATCTTTAAGAAATCACAAACAATACCAAATGCTGGTGGAGTGGTGGGGAAAAAGGAACACTCCTCCAGTGTTGGTGGGAGGGTGGGTTGGTACAACCACTGTGGAAATCAATGTGTAGATTCCTCCAAAATCTCTGATTAGAGTTCTCATT
>NW_004524720.1:796562-879360 GCF_000260255.1 Octodon degus | reverse complement strand
ACAAGTAAAAACATACTACAGCACCTATGTTTATGGTATCACAATTTATTTTTATATTTATTTATTTATTTATTTATTTATTTTTATGGTACTGGGGATTGAACTTAGGACCCTGCGCTTGCCAGGCATGCGCTTATTCTACTGAACTATCTCCCTGGCCCCCATGGTATCACAATTTATAATAGCTTAATCTTGCATATAACCCAAATAAATGCTCATCAACTGAGGAATAGATATAAAAAAGATGTATTTTTATACAATGGAGTGCTATGTAGCTATACAGGTAGATAAACTCTAGACTTTTATAGGTAAATGGATGCATCTTGAGACAATGTTCATAAATTGGACTTGCATATGGAAGCATTGAGTTGTGTCCCTAGTGTAAGAAACTGAAAGAATAAATAAGATCCAAAATGTACAATACATATTGTGAGAGGGGAAGCAACTGCTCAAATGGAAAGTACAATTGGGACGGGGAAAGGAGAAAAGAAAAAAGGGAAAGGAAAAATAATACACACACATACACACAAGACAGCTAAGATAATTATATGAATTTATTAGTTCATTGAAAAGAATGGATTATGCTTACATTGTTTGATCAATTTTTCATGCCTGTATTTTCTAATATAAGCAACTACTTGGAGGATAATACACATTATATTAGTCATAATTAGTCTCATCTTGTTTTAAAATTCCATATCATTGCTTTTGTTTTTTCTGTTTAGGATAAAAAAGTACATACCCCCCAAAAGAAAAGTAAATCAGTGTATGATTGAGGTGGCATCACAGAGGGGTGGGGGGACTGTGGCAAGGTTGGTTACCAGGAACAAGATACAGTGAGACAGAAGTGCGATATGTTAATGTGTTATTGCACAGTAGGTAATGCAAATAATGACAGTGTTCTATACTTCAAAATCTGAAAGAAAGGAGTTTGAAGGAACACTTGAAAGAAGTAGTAAATGTTTGAGGAGATATGCATAACCTGCTTTGAATGTTACACAGTATAAAAATACTCTGAAACATCACATGATGTCCTATAAATATGTACACTTGCTTATATCCTTATCTGTCAATTAATCATGTAAATTTAAATTTTGCAAAAGAGGGGAAGAATTATATAGGGTTATATAGGAATAATGGTAGAATGTGTGACAAGACCTCCACAGAAATTATTGTTTCAACAAGAAAAATTGTAGGGACGTTTTCCATCAGCCGTTTCCCCAGCTAGCTACATGCTGCTGCCTTTAGTGTCTGGTCTTGAGCTCACCCCAGGAGCTGTAATTAAGCCTCTGTCTCTCCCTGTGCCACACAGAAAGCATCCTTTTCCCTTTTCTTCCCCCACATCATCTGTCTGTCCACCCATCCACCTACCTGCATTTTAAAATTAGTGGAATGACCATGGAACCATTTCAGAAATGGTGCTGTATTCATTTGATTGAATAAGAAAAAGGACAGTCTCTATTGTATACCACACACACAAAATAAGTTTCCAATATATATGTATTTGCAATATGTAAGTTCCAAAAATCTCAAAATATACACTGTAAAATGTACACACAATTTTTATAGCTATAATGTATAGTCAGACTTTTAAAAATTGTAACTAACTTAGTTACATATCCCTTCAAAGATGAACAGACGTTTTATATTCACTAACCAGAATACATATTTTATTCACTAACCAGAATAATACATCAGATGTGAATTTTTTTTAATTCTGATGGGCATTGCAGCAAACAGATCACATATTTCATGTATTTATAACCATAGTGCTGACAGTATAGGTATTTTATCTTAAAAAGCATGGATGCTTATAAATGTTACAATAGTGCAAATAGTACAAAACCCTGAACTTTCATGTTATTTATTCTAGTCATTTAATTTTTTATGTATTTAAGGCATTGTTAATATTTTGTATTCCTATTTTGAATTGACATGGATGACAGTATATTCTTTGACATATTGAAAGTACACAGGGAGGGCCAGGGCTATAGCTCAGCAGCACAAGTGGCTGCCTAGCATGCATAAGGTCCTGAGTTCCCTTCCTGGCATCTAAATAAATAAATAAATAAATAAATAAATAAATAAATAAAAGTGCATGGGGAGTAAGTAAAAGTATATTTAATTTTTTTTAACTTGCTTGACAAACTTTTTAAAGTTTTCTCATATTACCAGAATATTTTCTACAAAAATAGTTTGCTCAGTTTTGTCAAAGAGTTGTAGTCTTCAGCGTGTAAATTTTTAGCTTCCTAGCTATTTTATCTTACATTCTTTGACTCCAGATTCAACACCTTTTGCTTTCTTCTGTTATCAGGCTCAGTCTCAGGGAGCGATTACGTTTAAGATCATTCCCAGCATCAAGGAGGAGACTCCATCTAAAGAAGGCAAGGTAATCATTTCTTTAAAATACTCTTATGCGTGGGAGTGCTGTTTTTTAAATCTAATTCTTAGGCACACGTTCTAGTTTTTTAAGTAATCATTTCTTCAATCTAAATTACAAGAATGTAGGCCACTTCACATTTATTTTTACATTCATTCTTCAATGAACCTTTCTTCCAGATGTTTCTCAGAGCCCTTTTTGACTATGATCCTAACGAGGACAAGGCAATTCCATGTAAGGAAGCTGGGCTTTCTTTTAAAAGGGGAGAGATTCTCCAGATCATGAGCCAAGATGATGCGACCTGGTGGCAGGCAAAGCATGAAGAGGACGCCAACCCCAGAGCAGGCCTGATTCCCTCAAAGCACTTCCAGGAGAGGTGAGCGGCTGGCACAGGGCACTGGCCTCTCTTCAGCTGACCTTTTGTTCTCTGCAAAATGCCATTCTGGTGTGGTTGTGATAAAATAAGCCCTAAAAGCCTGCCTTAGAATTCATTATCCCATGGGCTTGGGTTTCTATTTTGTCTAACTAGGCATGAATAATGACCAAAAATAACATGACAGTACCAGGTCATCTTAGGTTTTTGTTATGAGGCAAATGGAAAACAGCACTTTAGTATTAGAATCTGTATTGGAGTAAAAGGGAGGAGAAGAGCAGTCATTTGAGGGGGCACATATAATTTCCAAAAATTTGAAAAGAAAATTTATCTCTTCATTTGAATAGATTATATAATATGCTCATCCCCTGACCCCCTGCTTTCAAGTTTTTTCTTCAGATTTTTGATATTTTACTACTGTGTTGACCTGAAACCAGTGCTGAAAATTGATAGGCTTATTGACCTTTTATTCCCCCAGGAGACTGGCCCTGCGACGACCAGAAATACTGGTGCAGCCTCTGAAAGTTTCCAACAGGAAATCATGTAAGTTTGTTAGTAAGAATGCAGAGTAACCAAATCCTGCTGTTCATTTCTGACTATTAAAGCAGGTGCTCGTGGAAGAAGGGATCCTATCGTCTTGCTTCTGGGTCCTCGTTTCTCAGGAATGAAACACGTTAAGAAATCTGCAGTAGGAATACTAATGTGACTCTTTTGAAGAAAAGGATGACTGAGGAGATGTTTATAATAAAACCATGGCTCACTCTTTAACAAAGTAACAAAAGCTATCTCTCTCTTTGATTTCCAAGTTTAGGCATTTTGTAAAGAATGTAGTTCTTCTTTCTCCAAAGCCAAGAAAGAGGCTTGCTTGGGTCGGATGTTTCTTGGTAAAGATTAGGGGGACAGAATCCATCACTTTCTGAAACACAAAAGCATTTGTGCCTAAGAACAATTGCACTTCTTAATTTCTTTGTTTTCCACAAATCATAGTAACTTTGGTGTTTATTCCATCTGTTTGGAGTTATCACCAGATTAAATTGAAAGAAAATGAGAGTAAGAAAAAGGAAACACTGAAATCCAGCGTGGACGTAGGTGCATTGTTTTTTCTTCCCCTTGCTCTTCTTTCTGCTCCTCTTTACCTGTCGCCCTGTCCAGTCTCCATCTCATCAGTTTCTGCTTCATTTCCCCAAATCTTTCATGGTTGTAGGTCTTTTAAGAATTTTTTAAAAGCCCTTTCTTTGTTTTAAGCAGAGATTTTGTACATTAAAAAACAAAGCGAACAAATAAGAGGCCCTGGAATTTTATACTGACATCTGTTTTTAGTATTGTTGCATTTTTCACAACTCCTGTTATTTCTGTCAGTTGGTGGATGCTTATAGCCCAGGAATCACATAGTTAAGAGAGCCAAACTGCAGTTAAGTATAAATCTCTCAGCAAGCCAGTAATGTGGAGCCCTGATTCAAAAGCCTGCTTGTTCTTGCTTCATTAAGTCTAGGCAGAAGGGAAAAACACTTGTCATGATGCATGTGGTGTTCTAAGGTATCTGAAAGCTTAAAGTGTAGCGTTGTGTTGTTTCTGAGCATGGTGGCTTTTCGCTGGCAAATCCTCTGGCTGAAAGGCACCTTGAGGCGTCTCTCCACCTGCACTGGTCTTAGAGGGAGTGTCAGGCTGGCATCCTAATACCAGATGCGCTGCACTTGACATAAACCATGACTCTGAAAAACGGAGTAAATGTGACTGTCTGCAAATCTAAATCTGTTCTCAGATTTTCTGAATCATACACAACTTAGAAGTTGATGATTTGATGTAATCATGAATTTTTATTTAAAATGTTTAATAAATGCATGTTTCCTGGAAGAATTATGCAAAAGTGATAACTTGTCTTTTAATAGTTCTCCCAATCTATATTTGGTATTGATGTCTGTGAATTTGAATATGAGACAGTGTATGTGTGTATGAGTTGCATTAATTGTAGTAAAGGTGTTTTGCCTATTGATTGCATAATTTCCTTTTTTTTTTGTAGTGGGAATCAAACTCAAGACCCTGCACTTGCCAGGCAGGTGTTGTGCCTCTAAGCTATATCCCTGGACTTCATAATTTTCTTTTTATTTTACTATTTCACTATTTGGATTTCAGGTTTTATCTTTACTGAAATGTCTTCATTTTAACTATTTGTTCCTTAGCTATTTTAACTATTACTTCCTACCTCTCGCCCTGTCCCGTCTCCATCTCATTAGTTTCTCATGAGATGCCATTCAGAAATGTTTACTGATATTTGTTCTTTTTTCCTCTCGCTCCTTTTTAAAACTAGATTTCAACTTACTGAAAGACATATTAATTATTCTCATATACAAATTTTATATATTTTCAAAGAAGCCTGACCAAAATTATCCAACTAAATCTTTAGTACATAGAAACCGTGTTCAGAGAGACAGTATTTTTGTGAAAATTATAGAAAGCTAGTTAGTATCTTTGCTCTCAAAGAAATGAAATTTTTTTGATTGTCACAGAAACTTAAAAGTTGTTCAAAAACAATTGTATTAGTTCTGAACATTTTTAATGGCACTTAAAAGCCCTTTAGTGATTCTTTACATGTAGTTGTATCACATAAGGGCCATTTTACTCAACTACCTCTGAGATTTTAACATTGGTACTTAGACTTTTGGAATAAGAAACTCATGATATTGAATAGTATTTCCTAAGATTTTTTTTTTTTTTTTTTTTTTTTTTTTTTTTTTGGTGGAACCGGGGATTGAACTCAGGCCCTTGCACTTGCCAGGGAAGTGCTTATTCCACTGAGCCATCTCCCTGGCCCCTTTAAGATTGGTTTTAAGGAAAGTTCTTGACTTACTGTTAAATTTCAGAAAGAATAATTCTTTCATCTTGATGTTTATTATTTTATAAAGAAATGCAGTGATGAAAAACTTCTTCACTAAGTTTTGCAAGTTTTCTTGAAAACCTGAGAAGACATTATAAGCACTGGATTCTGTAGAATAATAAATTAACCTATTAACTTTTGCTACTACTTTCTTGCTTATATTACAATTATTTTACTCTGTATTTGATTCATAAGTGTATTACCATAATTGAAGTTTTTTTTTTTGTTTGTTTGTTTTTGGCAGAACCGGGGTTTGAATTCAGGCACTTGTGCTTGCCAGGCAAGCGTTTATTCTACTGATCCATCTCCCCGGCCCCCATAATTGAAGTTTTCAAAGAAAAAACGTTCATGGAAGATTATTCTGGAACTATAGAAGTTCATTTAATATCCATATGGAAGGCATTCCAGTTCCATCATTGTTCATATATACCTGGTGCAGGGTCTCACTATGCAACTTGAACTCATAGTGACCCTCCTGTTTACAGCTTTCCCAGTGCTGGGATTACAGGCGAGCACCAGCATGCTAGGTCTTGGTGGTGGGCTTAGTGCATTTAGGGGCAGGGCCAGCGCAGTATGTGGTGCCAAGGATCAGACCCTGGTCTCTGAGCTTGCCTACGCAGGTGCTTAATCTGCTGAGCTATCTTGCTGGCCCTTTCATTTATATTTGTATTAGAGTTCTGATTCCTGGCTTCCAAGTGAATTAAGTCAAGAGGCATGATAATAACAACCTCTTCAGGCTTTGAAAAACTTACAAAAACTCTTCAGTATAAATCTGGTACTCATCTTTGATGCTTGATTATTTTCTCCTCTGAAGAATCTTGGTATATCTAATTACACAGCCAGAAAATAGGTTGCTGAAAAAAAGTCATTTAAATATTTTTGAAAAGCAAACATTCCTGAAAACTAAAACGTGAGCTTTTAAAGTGAAAATATTCTTAAATCTTAAAGGCGTGATATAAAGAATTATTCCTTCTCCCTCTTTTATATTTCTTTTTAAAAATTGCTTACCCAACAACAATTTAATAAAAATATAAAAATGTAATCGTCTTTTCTTCCACCATCGAATTGTAGGTCCCCCCATATGGACTTGTATTAGTGACACAAAGAACAGACCCTGCAGCAAGTCTTCTGCTGTGCTCAGGTAGCACATGAGAGTAGTTTTTCATTGTGGAAACCTGGCAACTTGCATTTCTGGTGTAGACAGATTTTTAAAGTACTGTAATTTACTTTTATAGTTTGTATGTATAAAGCATATGACACCACCTGACCTTTAAGAAAGAAGAATGAATTTATTTGAAATAGCTTGTTCCTTTTCTATTGAAACCTATGTATGAGAGTTAAGAATTATCTTTCTAAGCCAGGAATTTGGCCCAGTGGTGCAGCACCTGCCTGGCAAGTGTGAGGTCCTAAACTGAATTCCCAGTACCCCTCCCCCAATAAAAAAAAATAAATTCAAAACTTTTTAAAACCAAAATTGTCTTCCTAATTGCATAAACATAACTTTAACTTCAGTAGGATGAAATTTACATTTGACTTCACTCTCTATGGACTTCCTAAATACGATAGAAAAACCTTTTATTCATATACTGTATTTTGCTACAAAATATTAACTATGATTTTTATTTTCCATGGTTAATTTCCTTGTTCATTAAATATCAAATAGTTTGCTGTAGCAGAATGAATAATCTTCATTTGAGATGTTTCTTTTCTAAAATGGCTCTTAAGAATTCTTGTCAGAAAAAAAAAAAAGAATTCACAACTTTTGACATTTTAAAACTTGAAACATAAAACCTGGAATTATTTCACTTTAGAATTTGTGTTACCACGTGCGATCACTGTCATTCGGATAGAGATGTGAAAGGGTGCTCATTCAAGCAAAGCAGAACCTGCTTCACTCAAAGTCAACCTTATAGGTGGAAGATCACAATCTCAGCAGGATACCCAGTGAAAGTATGGATTCCCTGCACATGGCACCCATAGTTTGAAGGTCACACATGTAAAAATAATATGGCAGGACTCTACAGGTTGGGGCCAGGGAGATGGCTCAGTAGAACTCAAGGACCTGAGATGAATCCCTGGTTCCACCACAAACAAACAAACAAACAAACAAACAAACAAATAAAAAAGAACTCTTGCTTTGCATGCATAAGGTCCTGGGTTCAATCTCTAGCATAACATACACGCATACACACACACACACACACACACAAAAAAAAAAAAAAAAAAAAAAAAAAAAGAAGAAAATACTACTTGTAGAAGAAGGACTCTACAGGTTGCTGTAACAAAACTTTTCAAGCTGAGTACCTTCCTTCTCCTGGCATCTTCAGTAATGATTATGTAGTGTGCTCATGCATAAACTTAATTGAAAAGCAGATTGCTTTACGTTGTTAAGATTAGTTTTGTATGTGTAAAACTTGATCAAAGATTTTCTTACTATTGGCGGGGTTTTGTGCAAAGAGACGTGATGCTTAGAGTCCTGATATGGAGTTGGTATGCATACGGAGCTCATCTTTATCCCTCTTCTCGTTCCCTGTCCCCTTGCTCCCTCCCTCTTCCCCCATCTCCTGACCTGCTTTCTGTTTGTGAAAGATCTGTCTTCCTATTACCTGTATCTTTTATTTTGCTCTTTATATTTTAGATTTCTCACATAAGAGAAACTGTGTGTTATTTACACTTGCATGTTTGATTTATTTCACCTAACATTGTGTTCTCAAGGTATATCTGTCTTCCCACAAATGTCTCAAGTTTAGCCTTCTTTAAGGCATATAGCAATCCATTGTGTGTAAAAGCCTCACTTTCTTTATCCATTTATTTGATAATGGACATATATACTGCCATAAACATGGGTATACATGTATAACTATAAAAAAATGTCTTTTTCCTTTAACCTAACAAGAACCTGAGATAATCAACTTATCAAAAGAAAAGGTGTATTTGGGCTCATGATTTTGGAGGCTGATCCATGATCAGTTGGCCTTGTTGCTTTATTTGGCTAGTAACAGGGCCACACATCATGGCTGGAACACGCAGCGGAGCAAAACCCTCATCTCACTGTTGGGGCATAAGAGAGAAAGGAAGCTGTCCAGGTTCCACTTCCTTGCAGTCCCCAGTGACCAGAAGACCTCCTGCCAGGCCTGCCTCTTAAAGCAGTGCCCTGGAGACCAAACTTGTGCTGTAGGCTTTTGGGGGACACCCACGTCCTAACTATAATACACTAATATTCACTGTAGAAGACTCAAAGGCTCAGGGTTTGCATGGAAAGATGTGCAGATGAACTGAGTTGTACATCTCTCATTGCCACATCATTGGGTGGTTGAGACTTCTTAATCTCTGTAAACTAAATTCTCTTGGTACACCTGACAGTGTTGGTTCTAAAGCCCTCCCAGAGTAGAGTCTTATAATTTAAAGGGTGCTAAGCCATATTGTTTCTTGGATTTTGTCTGAGGTCCCAGAGCCATGCAGGTAAGAGCTGGTTAATAGTTGGACACAGATTATTGCAGAGTTTAGGGAGCACCGCAGTAACACAGGAGAGATACAGGAAAGCAGTTCCACCTTGTAGTAGTGTAGACAAGACTGCCTCACTATCAGGTGAAAGATAGGCCACTCAGAGTCATCAGCAGATGAAGAGCTGACCCACCCTGTCAAGCTGTGCTCATCAAAGCTCGCCATGAGTACCATCCAGCCCTTCTTGGAGGTAGCACATTTGACTCTTTGGCCCCTCGTGGAAACGCTGTGGGTTTATGGCTTTCTTCCCCTCCTTTTCCATCTTGAAGCTCATAGACCCTGGACCTTGGTAAAGTCAGGGACAGAGGCTGGCCCTCCCCAAGGACTCCTGTCAGGACAAAAACACTGGGATGATGAAGCTGTGGAGAAAGAGCAGAGGGAAGACGCTTTGGGAGGGGATGGCAGGAGATGCGGGGCCAGAGAAATGTGGCGCTCTTGGCTTCTCCCTAATTGCATAGTTTAGCCCAGGGCTAGAGAACTGACAAAATTATTTTGGTATAGTATTCTGCATTGTAGTTAAACACTCAGAGGCTAGAGCCAGGCAGCCTAGCCTACTCAACAAATGCTGTCCCATCTTTTTTTTTTTGGTCCCATCTTTAAAGTGCTGATAGTAGGACTGGCCTCATAGAGTTCAGTTACTGTGAATACCTTGATGCATTTCATGTGTATAGAACAGTGCCTTGCACATAGGAAAAATCTTGCAGTTACCATCCTGGTTCTTTTCTGAGATCAAATCTGTATGTTTTTCCACTTCCACCAAACTGGATTATTCTAAGGAATCTGCTCCTGTGCTTTGCCGTCAGGATGTCCATTAATGAACTAGCTCTTGGATATGTGTGTGTCATTTTATCTTTTTAGAAAATGTCATTCCTTTCTTCCTTAATTGTTGTATGAAGAAATACTTTTGTGAATTTTTGTATCATATTCATGTCCTTTAGCATAGCAAATATAGTTTATATAATAAAAATTATTTTATTGTGGGCTAATAATGATGTTTTAATCTTATGTATGTTTTTGTGATGTGGTTTTCAGCATCTGATTACCATGGCAGTGAGTCTTTAATAGAAGGCACAATATTTAATTCATTTCATTTACTTTATTATTACTATCAAAGACATATATAAAGTATGCTTCATAATCCACTTTATAGCCAAGTGCAGGAGATTCATAGTGATCAGCTGTAAGCGCTGCTCATCTTACTTCCGTCACAGCTGGATGCCTGGCTTGGCTAACCTACAGCACACAGCTGATTGTTGCCTTGATCATTTGTGTTGGATGCCCATGGCATGCCAGAGACACTGCCAGACATAAATAAAGACTTGACGAACTCATGCTATGAGCCTCAGTGATGACCAGCTTCCATGTCTGCTAATCCTGCTCAGGCAGAGCCGACAACTTGCAGAGCCATAGGTATCTGAAAAATGAAAGTGCAGTCGCACTCTCTTTCCCTGAATCGTCTTCCCCGGGTGCCGCTCTCTAGCGGGGGCAGGAAGTGAGTGGGGACTGTTCTAAGCAGTTCTGTTTGCTCTATAAGATCATGTTGCAAAATATATTCTACTTTGACTTGTGGTTAGATTTTGCTAGTACTTTTTCTGCCCTTTGTAGAAAGTGAATCTTCTTTTCAAATTTAACTTTTAAATAAATATTGCTCTGTTAGCAACTGAAGAGCTGTTTAGAATTCTTTTTTAAAATATCTTTCATCAAATAATATAGACTGAATGAAAGTAAAACTTTTTGACTAACTCATTTGATACATACATCATCAGTGGGATATTGTTAAATTTATATATTTAGAATTTTAAAATAAGTATAAAATTTTTGTTTCTAAAATCCTTTATTTTGATTGTTATCATCAAAATTTCTTTAGCATCTTGACTTATAAACAAAACCAATATAAGAAAATAAATAAAATTCCCTTATTCAAGATATTATTTCAAAAGAACTGCTGAGGATTTTTTCTGACTTTTTTTTTTCATTTGGTTGTTTAATAAGCTAGATGATGACTTTGTGTTTTTATAAAATTTATACATTCTTTTTGGACTAAAAGACTACAGTGCAGTCTAAAATGCTATTATTTATGATTAAATACTTTTGAAACATTTAAATACATTTATGTGTTTTTCCCCTTTGGCTTTTCTAAGATGAGGAAACAGTTGAGTGTGGTAGGTGGATTATTTTTTTCCTTGTGTATAATAGCTTCTTACTCTAATTGTATTTTTTGTCTATTTAACCATTTCTTTTTTCATTTTCTTTGTGCTTCTCAGAGGAAATTAAAGGTATATGTATAAAAGTTTCCCTGCATAGTCTAGTAATTATGTTCAGTACACATAAGTATAGGGTTGTATAAAATACATCAAGCACTTTAGAGAATTCTCTTGTACATTTAAGCTATTATCCTGGCATGTCAGTACCAAAAACCATGGCTGTTGAACTTTGGACTTTGTTTTCAAAATAAATATTTATTTATTGATTGATTGATTGATTGCTTCATATGGAAGAAATACAGAATATAATCACGGTAGTTTCAAATAAAAGTGAATGAATATTAGTTATTCTAATATATTGTCAGGATCGTTTTGAATAGATTGTAAAAAATATCTAGACTTTTTTATTGCAATGCTGGGATGGAACCCAGATTCTGGCATATGCTAGTCAAGTGCTCGACCACTGAGCAGCACCCACAGACCTTCTAAATTATGTGATTTCTACAGAGTCTGTCATTCTAGAGTTGTGTTCATGTGAATTTCTTTCTTTTTGTTTGTTTCTTTCTCTGTTTTTTTTTTTTTTTTTTTTTTTTTTTTGGTCTTTTTGAGACAGGGTCTTGCTATATAGTTCAGGCTGGCCTGGAACTCACTTTGTAGCCCAGGCTGGCCTGAAACTCATGGCAACCTTTCTGCCTCAGCCTCCCGAGTGCTGGGTCATGTGCATTTTAAAGACCCAAAATAATAGGTATTCCAGTGCTCACATTAAGTTTTTAAAATATGCATAGCCTCATATGTATTTAATTACCCCCCAAAAAATCACTGTTTACTAAAGAAATAAAGAGAAGTATCTCTTTCCTAACATGGAACTGTTATTAATAGAAAGGATGTACTTTAACCTTAACTGTTCTTTTCTAATCCCATGGGACAAACTAGTGCTGTATTTTACATATTATCAAAAGCCCTGATTTACAAAAGTAAATTCACTCTGAGCATCCAAGTATATAATTTTACCTGTAAAAGCATAAACATTTCAAATGAATGTTTTATCATTGTCTCAGAACTACATCAAGGAACCTCTGAAGGAGGTTGAAAATAATGTTGCATGATGTTTCCAAACACCGAAACTTAAATATAAAACATAACGTTTTATGTTTAAGAGTGCACTACGAGGGCTGGTTTATGCTGTGCTTTACATGATTGTTTTAAGTGATTTATTTTTTGCATCAGTGGCTGGGCTTCTAACTTGTCTGCTTTATTTCTTGGCTTTTGTTCTGTATGCTTTTACACTCCATCCAGAGGATGCTGAATATGCTGGTAACAACAGTGGAACCTATATAGGTGAGCACTTGGTCGTGAAAGAGGATTCCTTTCTTTCTGTTGCTGTGTTCAAAGTCATTGTGTTCTTCTGTCCTAAACGAGCATATGTCATTAGCATGCCAGTGGTCAGCGAGGGTCACGTGAACCTTTGTATTACGCAGGCTCCAGTGGGCTGGATGCAAAGGCTTCAAGCTGCTTTGGCTATTATTCAAGAAGCTCTCCATATGCTATAGCTTTGAAAACCATTCTGTGTTTTTTGAGAGGATGTGAAGGCACCCCACTGCTACTAAATATTTCTACTCAGTAGGACCAACTGCAGCTTGTCTAAAGCTTCCCAAAAGCTGTTCGGTTATATTTTCTTACAATATGTTACTCCTGTAGCCCCACAAATAAATATTAACTGAATGACCCAGTACAATTAATCCTTATGCTTAAGTTTCTAGTCTGTATTGGAAAGAAAAATTTTTATTTTAGAGATGGTAAGGGGTGTTATGAGGAACAGAAAAAATCCTAGAAATCATCCCAGTCATCAAAATTACCTGTATTTCACTTCCAACCATTCCCACCCTTGCCCAGTTGACACATACTGACAAGTTCTGTCCTTCCGGTAGTGAGACTAACTGCTTCAGCCTCTTCATTTTAAGATTAATATTTATGTGCATGATAATAATTCCTGCTGGTTACTGAAGAAATGTACCAGATACTGTATTTGGTTTTGATATACATTGTCTCCAGTACCATGAACTTGGTGGTATTATGTCAGTTTTATGAAAACAAAGTTACAGCCCAGAAAATTTAGATAGTTTGTCTGAGGACCAAGAGGAGGAAATGCTACATCCTGCATTCAAATCCACATCAGTACAGAATTTTCATTTTATAAAACAAACCAGAAGCCCTGTGCAGAAACATGGAGTATCCCTATTTCTAAGATAGAGAAAATCTGAGAGAATTGGATGATCAGAGAGAGGTTAAATTTTCGCTAATTGCTTACGTCAGGCTTAGTATATGGACTCGCACTTCTTATGACTGCCAAATCATTAATGGCTGAAAACAGCAAGCATTCATTCTCATGATTCATGATCATGCTGGTCTGGACCAGCATGGTGGGCTTTTGCCGTCTGGAAGCTCGGCTGGGATTGGATTATTTTGAGGGGCTCAGCTGGGAGAGATCGTTTTTGTTGTGATGCTTCATTCTTTAGTGAGCTGCCCACTCAGTAAGGCTCCTTGGGTTCTGGAAAACAGGAGAGAACACAGCACCCGTCTGTGAGCACTTTTGAAGCTTCTGCATTTGTCAGATCTGCTCGTGTTTCATGGGCCACGACATCTCCTGGGCACACCAGTGTTGGGCAGCAGGAGACTGCCTGAGAGATTAGATCTGAGGAGGTGTGAGGCGCGCTGCAATTACCACATGCTTCTGCTGCTCTCCAAAATATAAAATATACAGTGGAACCTACTTCTTTCTTTCTTTCTTTCTTTCTTTCTTTCTTTCTTTCTTTCTTTCTTTCTTTCTTTCTGTACTGGAATTAAATTGAGGACCTTGCACTTGCCAGGCAGGTACTGTGCCACTGAGCTATATCCCTGGCCCACTTCCCCTGCTTTGAGGCTTATACTCTGTGAATTACATGGTGAAGGTGTGTAAGAGGTGTGATAAAAGATACAATGAATGTTTAAATTCTTTTTAAAAGATGGTTACGTCATTAATTCCCTCCTCCCAATACTTCCTCTCACTTGGAATCCATCCCATCATTCTTGGCACTGTCTTTTGCTATAATAAGTTTTTAAACTTCATTGTCCTTGTGATCTCCCCTTGTCTATGTAATGGATACTTATGCCACAATACAGTTATGTGATGGATGACACCAAATATGATGATGCGGAGATGGAGATGATCCTGTCATCCTGAGGCAGTTAGAGATACATCCTCAAGAAAAAGCATTACAGCAGGTGCCAAAGACCAGGTGGAATTCTAGTTGGTGATGAGGGATAAGACAGGTGCAGGAGCACACGGAGAGGTGGGTCTTTCAAAGCATAGGGCATATTTCAGTTTGGGTAATCCTCAGGTGGTAGGTCTGGAAATTTAGTTTGGTTACTTGATAATGTGAGAAATAAAATGTAACATTTACACATTTATTAAAGTTGTGCCTGAGTTTTCCACTCAGCCCAATTCTGTGTTAGATACGTGTCTTTGCATCTATTTTTGTCATTTTCTCATCACTGAGAAAAAATATCTGACACCCATAGCTTAAAGGAAAAGAGGATTTATTTTAGCTCCTGATTTTTAGAAGATTCAGTCTCTAGTCAGCTGGCTCCGCAGCAGAAAGAGCTCAGGGGGGAAAGCAAAGCGGCTGCGTTATGGAGCCAGGAAGCAAAGAGCAGAAGGAGGAGCCCAGAGGGAGACGAACCTGCCAGCTTTCATGCCCCGCGACCCGCCTCCAGCCAGGCCCTCAGCATACTCAGCTGCTGAACTCATTAGTGGATGAACTTCTGAGGAGCACAGCACTGTGGTGAGGCAGCTCCACCTTCTGCAGCTCCACCTCCGAACACATGAGGCTGTGGGAGACACCCCAGATCCAGACCATAACAACACCCAAAGAACAAATGTGGCCTGCAAATCTTTGTCTCTTGTTTAGTTTTTAGGAGTTGTATAAAATTAATGTTAAACGTGCAAGTGTGAGGTAAAGTCTGAAAGCAAGGTGGTGTTCAGCAAGATAGATTTCTTTAGAGTACATAGACAATGAGAAAATGTCCTTGATCAGGCAACTTGGGGCCACTGATAACAGCTGGAAAATGGTTTAACCAAACATCATATTGCGGGAATGGAGGAGTAACAGTTGGCATTGGAAGATGACATTTGGGTTCCGGGCAGTTTTGATGGTTGAACATAGGAAATACTAAGTGAGGAAAGACAGTAGCATTTTGGTAGGCAGAGATAATGGAGGCCATTACAGAAGGTTGAATATCTAAGACAGGAGATAATTGGTAGCATAAAATCTAGCTTGGGTGTAGTTAAGGTCACAAAAGTAATTTAGAGAAAAGAATTTGGCTTTAGTTGGTGAAGCTGATCATGCATTATCCTGTCTAGAAATTTCTAGCTCCTTTTGCAGAACAAAGATTTGGCCAACTAGGTTTTCATGTCCCAACAATAATAAGTAGCTGGAGCTAAGTTACAACTCACTACTTCAGCAATGCACAAGCTCTCCCGTTCAATATAGTTCCCACCACTCCTGTTTACCTTGAAAGTTTTGAAGCAAGGTATCAGCATTCTCCTAACCTCTGTACAGGTGCTCTTGTTCATAGTCTTAGCTGTGGGGAAGTAAAAGTAATCCAAGAGGAGTTCAAGAAATTAAGACAACATATTTGCTGAAGTATTAAGAACTACACAAATATATTACTCTGGGAAGAATATTAATATTTTTCTACCTATATTATTCTGATAGACTTTTGCATTTGCAAGCTCTGATGAGAGAGTTCAGCTGTTCACTTCATTCAACTCTTTGTCTTAGAAACAATAGTTTTCTTTCCAGATTTTACTGCAGCGAAGGAAAAGATGTGGCCAATGAAGCTTCACTTATGGGTACTGAGTTAACTTTCCATTGCTATAACAAGACCGAGATAATTAGATTAAGAGATCGGGTCTCTTGGCTTGCAGTTTGGAGAATTTAGCCCATAACTGTACGGCCCTATTGCTTTTAGTGGTAAATCATGGCATCAGTGCATGGGAAACCATCCAGCAGATGGCCAAGAATAGAGAGTAAGAGCGCAGGGTCCCACAATCCCTTTCTTAGATACACGCTAGATGACCTGACTTTCTTCCACTAGGGCCCGCCTCTTAACGTTACTCCCATTTCTTAGTTGTGCACTGTGGAGGGCCCGGTTGATCTGTACTGCAGTATGCAGCATAACATCATTTCCTCTGGTCTAGATACTTGTTTTAAAGTGTGTACTGCAAGAATCCACCATAAGGGACACAGCTAGAACTTTCTTTGGATGCTACTGGAATAAGGAAATCTAGGTAGGAAGTTTCCTGAGAAGAGGAGCCTACAATAAAAGGACTCTTTAAAAAAAGAATGTGCCCTTCAATAGTGACAGAATAGTATCACAAATGAATAGTGGTTCTGATAAAAGTTTCTCCACTTAAGGTAGTACTTCAGCCAATAAGCACGGACTTGAAGTTGGTTCTTTTGTAGAATAAACAAGTTTGAGCATAGTTTAGTGTCTTTTTTTTTTGCTTTGTTAAAGAGTTACTTTATTATAAATAAATTGAGTAAGTTGACTATCCTTTGGAATTTTTTTTTTCTCCCAAAAGCAAAATCATCACAATGTCTACAGATCATATGTCTTTTTAGAAGAAATAAGCAACACGCTAACATAAGTGACAGACCTGTTTTATGGTAAAAATATGCATTTAACAAACACTTTCAAATATGCTTTGACTTACTGCAATACAGTGACGGGTTAGTAATTTTTCTTTTTTGTGAGTAACCATATTTTTGTCCCCTTTATCTTTTGGATCATTTATCAGTCAGCTGTTGATTGGCTGTGCCTTTTCTGTGTTAATTAGTATTAAGCTTTTCTCTTTTGTCTGCATTTTCTTCTAATCTTTTGGGTATGTTTTACCTTTTCTTGTGCCAAATTTTGCAACAGATAGCTACCTTTTAAAAATAGCGAAATATGTGAATTATTTCCTTTTTATCTTCAACATTTATTCCTTGTACCAAAATTATTAAAAATATTCTTTAAAATTATATTTTATCAAAGTACTATCTGCATTAGTTTGCTGCATATGAAATTGCTGTTTTGTTGCTGAAATACCAACAGCATGTTGACAATTTCATACAGCTCTATTTAGTAAGTTGCTTGAAGGTCCAAAGAGCATTGCAAGTCTGGAAACCCAAAGCAGAAGTCCCTACTTTCTTCCTCCCTGGTGCCACATTGATCATGAATAACTTTGTTAGCTTTGGTTATCAGGTTCTTCTGATACTGAAGAACCTTACTTTTGAATAAGACTATTGTAGCATTAAAAAACATTTTATTGTATGCCCATTACATCTTAGATACTGGGCTTTGGAGTTTCAAGAGTTCAAAGCAAAACCTGTTCTTTCCTAGCACTTCCATCTTGTCAATTGGGGCAGATATGAAAAAATAGAGGTAAATAAATGAATAAATTATTTAACCTATTAGGAATAGGGATCAGTCACTAAATTAATTATATAATCTGCTAGGTTATGAATGATATAACTCACTAAGTGGGAGTGGAAATTGATAACTGAGTGACATAATATATTAGATGGTAGTAAGTGCTAAGAAGAAAAATAAGGCAGAAATGGAGTGATAAGAAAGCTGTCACACTTCAACAGGGTGGTTGAAGAAATCTTTCCTCAGAGGGTCATATTTGAGACAAACCTGAAGGGAGCTTTGTGGAGAATAGCACTCCACACAGTGGCACAGGTGTGTTCAGACCTCGGACAGGATGCTCATTGCACCTGAGGATTAGCAAGACCACGAGTCCAGAGCAGGGCAAAACAAAAGGAAGCGTGATGCGAATGTAGGCTGGGGAGATCAAGATCGGTTATGTGAGGCAGGCAGGTTACTTCTGCTTTTACTCGGTGTAAGGCAGGTAACCATGGTAGTAACATGACGGGGTTCTGTGACTGAGGATCCTGCTGCCAATGCATTGAGAACTGTTGGAGCAAAGGCAGGACAGTGTATGAAGCCAGGCAAGCAATGATTGTTGTTTGAAGTGGGACATGACTAGAGGTAGTGACAAGAGGTCACATTTGGAGCTTATTTCTGAGATAGAACAGTCAGTATATTTTCACACCTTGGAGAATCAAGGAACAGTGTAAGTTTGGGAGACAGTAACATTAAGAATGGAGTTGCTATTTGCAGACATGAGATAGACTGCGGAGGAGTGGATAAGGCAAGGACAGTTCAGGTTTTCTGCTTGGGATGCATCAAGTTGAAGACACCCAGGTAGATTCATCTTGTAGGCAGTTATGAAGGCACTTTGATAGGCACACCAGTTTACTTGAGGATTCTGAATATCGAAGCCTATTTAAAGGCATGGACCTAGAGGTCGTCAGGTGAAAAGAAATGAGCCAGACTCATGAAAGGCAAGTGTTGCATGCTTTCCAAATTATGTAGAATTGTTAAAAAAAAAAAAAGTCATGAAAAGAGGGCAACTATTATTAGATAGAAGGGAGGTAGAAGGGAGACTATTATTAGATAAAAGGAAGGGAATGAAGGGGTGGAGGTAGGGAGGACAATGAGGGATGAATGTGATGAAAGTATGTGTGCATATAAAAGACCACATTGAAACCCAGTATTTTTAAAAATTAATATGCACAAATACATTCTTAAAAACATCCATGAAGCTGGGTGAGATCATCAGGAGAGTGAGTGTAGATCCAGGTGAAAAAAGAATCCCTGGTCAGGTAGGAGGGAAACAGGAATATTTCATGGGGCCAAGTTAAGGTGACGTTTCAGGGAGGAATGATCGATGCTGCTGAGAATAAGATTCGGGCTAAGAACTGACTGTGAACTTAGTGGTATGAAAGCTGTTGCTGACCCTGATGTAAAGTTTTAGTAGCTTGGCTGGGTTAATAAGTATTGGCCAAAATCCAGTACCATTAACAAATGAAGGATAGAAATGTTCTTCCCCAAACTGATAGAGTATTTAATTGCAGTATTGAAGGCAGATTTGATGAAGCCCATGACGGATGGTTATATTAGCTTTGCTTACAGTCCTCCTATTTAGATGTTATTCACAGTCAGGAAATAGAAACATCCAGAATAATGGTTACTTATTCCACTGAGCCATCTTCCCGGCCCCTCAGAATAACATTGACCAAGTAGCTAAGTACCATGAGCCAGTCAGCTTGACACATAGAAGTAACTGTCACTTTTCTTCTAGAGCACTTTAAATATGTAGTGGCAATTATTGCATTGAAGGAAAAAATATGCCTTTGGTGATTTGATATCTTTCACATCAAACATCTCACTAAAAGAAGTAATTTATTATTATTTTTTTTTTTTGGTGGAACTAGGGATTGAACTCAGGCCCTTGCACTTGCCAGGCAAGCGCTTATTCTACTGAGCTGTCTCCCCAGCCTCCTAAAAGAAGTAATTTAAATGATATAAATCAGTGAGATGGAATGAGTTAGTAACATTTTAGTTGCTTACCACATATCATTTTATAAAGATTCATAGCGCTCCAGGATCCATCAAGTCTCCGTAGATACTATCACTTCCAATATACACTGTAGTACTATTGTTTTATCTTTTTTTTTTTTTTTTGCAGAACCGGGGATTGAACTCAGACCCTTGCGCTTGCCAGGGAAGTGCTTATTCCACTGAGCCATCTCCCTGGCCCAAAGGATGCAGTACTATTGTTTTAAAAAACATCCCTCTCACAGGATGGGTCTCTAGCCATCCTCAGCTCATGGAAGTTTTTTTTTTTTTTTAAATAATTTTTTTATGTATTTAGTACAGGGTCTACAGGTTGGACTCGTAGTGATCCTCCTGTTTTCAGCCTCGCAAGCACTAGGATTACAGGCATGCTCTACCATGCCCAGCCTCAGTTGAGGTTTCAACGTGCCCCAGGGGTGGGGCCAGCACAGCACACCCGGGATTGAACCCTAGTCGCTGAGCCTGCCTAGGCAGGCTTTTTAGTCTGCTGAACGATCTGGCCAGCCCTCATGGAAGGCTTATCTGGACCTAGGATGGCTCTAGAAAAGAACCACAAAGCTCCTAGGAATTTGGCACAATTGTGAAGCCTTTTGCAAGGATTACTTACATGCATCTCTGAAGCTGTGGCTTATTTAGTATTGTTTTTCCTTGCCTAATACCCACTTCCATTCCTGCATCTTCTGATTTCACTGAACAGAGAAACAGAAGTGATCTACCTTACAGATAACTATCTTTGGAGTAAAAGTGTAACTGCCAAGATCTACTTGTCGAGCCTTGACTACCGTGGATCTAATCAAGTCAACAGTTTAGTGATTATTTTCACTTTCTTTGAAGTCCATAGAATCAAGCACAAAGTAGCATCTAAAAGAAGCCTTTAATCTGATGAGCTTACATTTTTGTAAAATAAATTTCATGTCAAAATGATTTAAGTTGACACTTTTGGAAAAAATCACATTATGATGCTCCAAGATTCACATACTAATTTTTAGTAAAATTAAAGTATAAAACCGTATTTCATAAGGTTTCATTGATATGGAAGTACACTGGTTCTTTTTTATTTATTTTTTTTTACACTGGTTCTTATTAATGTGTATCAGTGTTTCTCTCCCCTGCCTCAGGAATTAAACTTTTTTTTTTCTTTTTTCCATAATTTTATTGAGAAACAAATAGCAATGAGACAGTTTCAAATCAAATTGGTAGGACAGTTCCAATAATTAACACATTGCATACTCAGGAATTAAACTTATTTATAGTTTGTTACTCTGTTACATCCCTAGCACAGTTCTTTATCTAGTACATATTTGCAGTACAAAATGATTACATTGACTCTAGGCAGTTGGTACACTGCATGGCACTTCAATGCTTTTTGCATTTCCTTCTTCCTCTCTACCCTCTGTCCCTTAGTCTCCTTCCCGTTTGCAGGAGATCAACCTCCGTGTTTCCTTTTATCTATGTTTTATTTTGCTATTTACTTATACTTTGAGCTTCTCATATAAGACAAACACAATTTTTAAGCTGTGTGTCTAATTTATTTTTCATCTAACATGGTTTTTAGGTATATCAATTTTCCTACAAATAACTCAAATTTGTTTATAGCAGAGTTGTAAGGACCATTTTTATTTTGAAACAGGATCTTGATAAGGTGCTTGGGATGGGTTCAAACTTGAAATCCTCTTTTCTCAGCCTCCTCAGTAGCTAGAATTGCAGGCATAGCCCATCATACCTGCTTTCCCTAGCTTATTTCTTAGAAATCAGCTTATTTATTAATAAGGAAAAGATTGCTTTATTGAAAGGAATAAAAAACTTCAGTGAGAAGGCAATGAAAATTGTATGTGGATTGAATAAAATTGTGTAATAGCATGAAAGTAAATAATATACTGCAAATGTGAATTGTAGGAAATTATACTTTCTAAAAGTTGAATCCCTGTACATCAGGAATTAACTATAAAGAATGCCATTAGTAGATAGTTTAAATGTGTATACTGTACCTATACATGTGTATTATTAGTATTAATTCATGTCCTCCTGTAAGCTTTTGAAGATTTTATTCAGCGTTGGTGAGTGATATAGGACTTAGTGTAGTTTTTGTCTTTGTGTGTGTTTAGCTGCCAAAGGACAGCTGCCTCTCAGTGGTGCAACAGCAAGCTTAAAGATTCTCTGCCTTTTTCTCACTGCAGTACAAAATACTCCAGATAAAGAGTTACTTGTTTAAACATAAAATGACCACTGGTTTCAGTGCTTCCTTCATTGTAGAATAGCTCCATAATTTCAAAGTCTGCTCATCAAGCTCCTTTTCTAGCAGACGAATTACTTTTTCTCCACTTTTGTCCTTGCTGCAGTATTCCATGCAATGCTTTAAGTAAGATTGGTTTGGGAATTATGGACGCTGAGAAATTTCTTTCTACTTAACTAGTGTTTAACTAAAGTTTAAAAAATCTGCCTCTTTGCTGTTATTTCTTTTAAATAATATTATTTACAGATCTCTACTTCTGTGCACTTTTTCTTATTCTTATTTCTACACATATCCTATGTTGAAGCACACTTGAGCCTCAAAAAATCACACTAATTGAATAGATCTAGTGAAGTTTTTCATTTGCCCCAATATTTATTTTATTAAAGAATATTAGGTAGGTAAATACCACTGTATAAATATACTACCTTAATATTATTCAATAAAGAAAACTTCAATGAAGAGAACATTTAGAAGCATTGTTTCAGGAATGGTTCAGGGTCCTTCTTCAACAGAAAGAGCTCTGTCTGTTCTCAACATGTCTGCAGTACTACTTGGAAATTTTATTTCATTTCTTTTCTGACAAACTCTTCCTACTTGCAGGTTGTGTGGATGGATTCAGTTTAAAAAATATTAAAACTTTTAAGTACAGTTTTCTCCTCTGTTGAGAACTATATTTTTATGTACAGATTTATGTGTGCATGTTGTATTTTCTCATAATTTTGAAAATGTAAGTAACAATTCATTTCTTTCTAAACTGGCTGGCAGAAAATTAAATTCTCATAGTTTTCTCTAATTATTATAGTAATGTGTTACTGTTCTTTAAAAATAAATTGTAAAAACAATAAAACGTCATTGATATCAAGAAAACGTTGAGATATGAGTAACTTTTTCCTTTGGAAATTACAGATTGATACATTAGGTTTCAATTTTTCATTATGGAAACTTTGAGTTTCTTTTTGTATTTTTGGCATAAGATGAGCTGAATATTTGTGGCATTTGAACATTTCTTTACATTTTACTGAGAGCAGCTTTGGACCTATAGCATTGCAGAGATGAAAACCTTCTCCTTTTTCTATACCAATTAGCATATGTATGACCCATTAGTATAAACAGGATATTGTTCATTCTTAGTGATTTTTTTTCTAACATTGTTTTATAAGATGAATATAGAAGCTGATCAGTCTTGGCCTTCAGAACCCATTAAGTTTTGTGGTTTCCTATTGTCAGTTTAAACCTACTTCCAAGATTTTGTATGTGTCACTTTAGGATGTTCTTAATATCCTTTTTTGTTTAGGGGACTTCTTTATGACTGGGTACCTACTGGCACCATTTGAATAATAATTTTATATTAAAAGCATATCACTACATAGCTTTTATACATCCTAGATTATTTACACCATTACAAAGCAATGCCATTATATTAAAAATTTATATTAATGGAAATGTTCACTGTTGTTTTCCAGAACCTGACATTGTATAATAATTTCTATACTTAGATTTTATTAATGTCTGCATGGGTTTTCTTTTTGATTATTTCCTAAGAAGTTTCTTTACAGGAAAACTTTCTCTTTTTTTGTAACTCAATTACCACTTGAAATAGTTAACTATTTCCTTAGTCAGATTGTTCTGATACTTACGATGCAAAAAATACTTTCATGCCATGTCTTAGGAAATACTTATAATTTAAAAAATAAAAATGACATCTACATTTTAGTATACTTAAAAAATCAATTTAAATGTTTATCTCCCTTTAAGAAATTAAGCAATGTTCTTGACTGTGTTTGGGTCAAATGAAAACATTTCTTTAAAACTTAGAAATTTAGTGTAGATCCTTCAATAGATCTCTTGCTTTTTGAAGGGCTAATAACATCTTTGTCCTGTTATGATTAAAAAAAAATTCACTAAAATTTTTTCTTATGATATAAATGTCTATAACTTAAACATATTAAAAGTTTATATAAACATTAGAAATACATAGTCTATGATGATGTTAGACCACGTTGGTATGTAAAAGACATGTAACCGATTGAAACTGTCCCACTTGAAAAATTGCAGGTGTTAACATAATCTTTCAGTATTTATTTTCTTTGAGTTAGCAGAAAGCCAAAGCCCTCTTCCCTGATCGCAAGTGTGATTTCTGACAGTGTGGGTTGTAAGTTATGCTGGCTCCGTGTGAGAGGTTGTGAGCTGATGGACTTGCTTATTCATGAAATGGTTATTTATTTTTAATAAAATGGCATCTGAAAGAGCACAATTCTGTGAAAAGCTGAATCTTTAAAATTATAAATATGTACTTGATAAACTTACATTGAAGTTACTTATTTGTAGGACCCAAAGGTGAGAGTTTGTGATTTTAAGAGATTTTCCATCTATAATATACATTCAGTTTTGTTTCTAAACTATTATTTGTGTGCGTGTTCTGTCTTCCCTGATGATTAGTTCTTTTACTACATTTTGTTATAGTTTTCCACTGTTTTAATTTTTAGTTCTTTTTTTAACTTTTGAATTTATTGGTTGTTCCTAACTACTATGGATATCAAATTTTTGCCTATTCCCGAGTTAATTTCAAAATGCAAGTGCCTGGAACCTGTCTTTGAGACATGATTAGGTTTATTTTGTGTCATACGTTGGCATAATTACACAGGCACGTCTAGCACTTTTGTACTTCATTTGTTTAGTTTTTCATATATTATAAACTCTTCATCTTTATCTTTTGTTTTTCAAATTATAAAATTATGTAATATTACAAATTTCTTTTAAAAAGTAGCATAATTTTCTTTAGCCTTCTCTACCTGAAACAACCATTGTCTTTTAAAATGTGTTTTCTTCTGCATTTCTGTATCATACTAGCTTTTATATTAGTAAAAAAAAAAAAAAAAAGGAATGCTTACAGTATAAATTATTGTATCCTAGCCAGTTTTTCCTATTTTTGTTATACCAAGTGCATTTCTGCGGTACTCTGTAGTTATCATTATAATTGTAATGGTTTTACGCCTGTTCCTTTGCAGGTGTTTCACGATTCCATTAAGCATTTCTGTATTGCTTCATATTTTGGTGTGTGCCACCAGCCCAGTCTTGGTGTCTGGCTCTGCACGCCCGGGGGCAGAGTTGGCACAGCGTGTGGTGCCAGGGATTGACCAGCTGGGGAGGATGAAACAGGAGGGTCACTATGAGTCTGAGCTGTGTGGTGAGACCCTGTACCAAACACCTAAAAAAATAAATAACTTGTCCATGAGATTACAAATCATCCTTGTCTGTACCTAGCCTGTACCCATTCTCACACAGACCAAGATGAGGAGTAGGAAGGGCTTTCTAGACAGTTTATGGTTTTTTTTTTTTTTTGATTTTTTTTTTTTTGTGGAACCGGGGATTGAACTCAGGCCCTTGCGCTTGCCAGGGAAGCGCTTTTTCCACTGAGTCATCTCCCTGGCCCCAACAGTTTATGTTTTAATCTCTAAAATAAAATTCTCCCCCTATTGGTTAATTTTCCCCAATAAACTATAAAAAGAGAGCTCATCATTTTTCTATTATTCACTTCTGTAGCATTTCAGACTTGTTCTTGACTATGTTTCATTGTATAAAACCTAAACCAAATCCTTGGTTATCACTTTAGTTATACCAAATGGTTCACTTCCACACATCAATTGTGTTTACCTGCCTCACAGGGTTGCCCTGAGAAATAAGTAAATTCACCCAGATAAAGTGCTTTGAGAAGTGCCTGTCATCTGGTTAGTTCTCAATAAATATCAAGTACTAACACCACTTAACACTACTATTTGGTATTGATATTATTAGTAAGAGTAAGGTAAGGAAACAGAGGCCAACAGTCACCTTTTTTTCTGTCTAAATAGCAGTCTGATACCTCAGTACAAAGTAAGCATCAATGTAAAGTAGTGAAAGCATTGTGCAATATTTGGGGGATCCATGGTTAATTATTTTAAAAAAATATAAAGTTTCAGCCACACTTCACAGGCTTGATCTCATGATTATATTTGAGTAATACCAGATGGGATAAAAAATTTAAGTGTAAAGCCATACGACCCACTTTTTTTTTAAGCTTAAATAAATATAGCCAAATATTTATCAGACTTAAGAATAGGAAAGTTATTAAGACAGTGGAAACAATCAAAAGGAAAGAAATTTGCAGATTCAAACACACAACCATTTTAAATTTCTTTATGATTAGTTAAGAATATTGAAAATCTTAGAAAAAACTTATGACCTTATTAAAACATATGTGTGTATGTATTTATAAAGGCCCTAATGAAAACACGAGTGAATTTATTATCCAACAGTTCATAGAAGAAATAAGAATACAAAGAATAAACTTGAAAATGTTCACTTTACTTCCAGTTAAAATAACTGTGGGGTACAGTGTTTTACTTGTAAAGTCACTAAAGATTTTAAAAGGAGTGATTAGCACTTTTCTTGCAAAATAATGAGGAGTTGGAAACATTGCTGGGAAAAATGGACATTGTTGTTAACCAGTGAGAAGCATATTTAGACAAGACCTGTCTAATTCCAGCAATTTGTGTCCATGAAATCACTAGTGACGTGTACTAGTTATCCCGTGTATAGGGATAACTGTTAGGATATTCAGATAATAAACAGTTTGTTTATTTACTTACTTGTCCTTTTGAGACAGGGTCTTGCTATGCAGCTCAGGTTGGCCTTGAGCTCACTTTGTAGCCCAGGCTGGTCTGGAACTCACAATGATCCTCCTGCCTCAGCCTCCTGTGTGCTTGGGATTGCAGGCGTGCACCATCGTGCCTGGCTTTTTTTTTTTTTTTTAATATTTTATTTATTTATTTGTGTGTGTGTGTGTGTGTGTGTGTGGCCAGCTCAGCCCACCAGGGGGCGGGGCTGGCCGGCATGTGGTGCTGGGGATTGAACCGCGGTCCCTGTGCTTTAGCTTAGCTTAGCTTGTTCTAAGTAGGTGCTTTAGACCACTGAGCCATCTCACCAGCCCGTGCCTGGCTTTTAGTAAGCAGTTTAAATGTTAATGTTTTTCACTTTAATCAATTCTATGAGGTTAAGTGATAAATTGGCAGGTCATAAATGATATCTGCTGGACAATGTTAGATAAGCGATGTCTCCTGTGATCAGGCGCTGACCTGCAGTCTCTTTCTGAAGGCATGTTCTTATTGTAAGAAGGTAAACATGCTGTTCCATTCAAAAGCACGCATCTGCAGCGCCGTGGTTCAGCCCCAGGTTGGGATGGGGCACATCCGTCCATAAGAATGTTGGGCCAATTGTAAGTTGTGGAAATGTGAAATATGAATAAAAACGCATTTTGTCTAAAACTGTTCCCTTACCCTAATTCTTTGTCAGTCTTCCTTTTCCCTTCTTTTTTAAAAAGCCAGTTCTTGCTAGGTCTTTTGCACTGGAAAGGCTCCCAGACTAGCTAGGCTAGTGCGTTTCTTCATGCTTATCTGAAAGGGCCCTTCAGCTTGAGGGTTCCCTTCTAATAGAAGAGCCAGGATTGGAAGGCGAGGAATGATTCAGCCCATTTTCCTGCCTTTGAGCTCTGTGTCCTTCATGTGTGCATCTAGGCCCTGTGTACTAGCACACCGCTCCCTCTGCTCCTGAAGCCTGGAAATCAGCGCTGAGCTGCCAAGAGGGGCGTGCCAGGGCCGCTATGTCTCCTGCCTGCCCGGGAAGACAGACTTTAGGAACATAGCCTTTTTTTTTTTGACTTAAAAATTATCATAAATGACAATAGTGGCTTTCATATCTTTTTTTATCCCCTTTGTTCTGGCCATGTTTGTGGTGGTTCTGGCTGGGGCTTTTTCTTTGTTTACTCTACATGTGTATGTGTATGTGTATGTGTATGTGTATGTGTATGTGTATGTGTGAGTGTGTGTATATAGAGGCATGTATATGGATGTATGTATAAGACATGGGTATGTAAAGATGGAACATACGTGTATATATGGAGCAAGGAAGTAAGTGAAAGATCAAAATAAGATAGAAAGGATTAGAACTCTTTAAAGTATGGTAACAAAAGTAACATGTTTTCCTGAAAAGAGAACCTAAAAAGAGAAAGATAATTAATAGTTACGAAACTTTTCTGTTATATTTCTCTAAAATGTCACACTAAATAAAGTAGTTTAGGTAGCTTAAATGATTTATCAATTGATTAATTGACTGTGATGCTAGGGATTGAACCCAGGGCCTTGTTTGTGCTAAGCAGGAATCACAGCCCCAGTTCTGGCCAACATATTTAAATCTTGCTTTGATATTACTATTTGGCCTCTTTTTTAAAAAAGTCTTTTGCCTTGTATGGTAGCAGCCAATTTAAAACTAATTGATGAGCCTTTGTATGTGGTTCTCCCTTTCCTGCTGGCATCTGCATCATGGAGGGCTGGGAAGGCCTAAGGGACTTTCAGGTAATTGGAGCCTAGCTGAGCCTGAATCTGTTGCCGCAGTGTAGAAGCGCTGAACCCTTTGCTGCAGCTTGGAGAATGGCTTCACCCTTTCCCACCCTCCTAGGTGGATGCTGTTATCTGCATTTTAGAGAACATAATACGAGGCTCTGAGAAGTTCTTTCCCCTCCTCTAGGCTGTGCAGCTGGTACATCGGTCACAGAGCCCTGGCAGCCTGCTCCTGCTTGTGGCCTTTGCTCCCTGCCCTGGGCACTCTTGCTCCCTTGCTTGGCAGAACGAGGGTGTTGGTCCAGGCTCATCACCTGTGTGGGTTCTGCAGGACTGGTAGTCGGTGCTGGAAGCCTGAGTGTGAGAGAGGTGGCGGCAAGGGATCTGTGCCTGGCAGGGAGCAGGCCTGGTGGTGCCGGAGTCCCAGCTCCAAGGCCACACGAATGTGGTATTTTTCATTTCTTCCGCCCCTTAGAATGTATACTCTTATGAAAAATGTGAAGTGCATTATGTGGCTTTGTTGAAAGTTATATGAGAAGGGTGGAACAGAAACATACTCAGTTGTCACTGCCTTTTTTTAATTTTAAAGAGTTAAAAACAAAACCAAAATGACAAAAACAAAGAAGCAAAACAACATACTACAATACAAATGGTACAAAATTTCACATATTATTGCCAAGTTTGTTGGACCAATTACTAGATATAGGTATGCAAAATTGGTCAAATACTTGAGCATTGTCTCCTTTCAATAAACCTTAATTTTTTCTTGTCCTTTTTACTATTTATTTTTTAATTTATTTTAAAGAGTATAATAATAATTGATAAGACATTAGAAATGATGCACATTTAGAAGAACAAGATGAGAGGTATCCAACTGTGGTTTTTATATTGTCCATTGCTGTCTCTGTGTAGTTGCTCAGATACAGATATTAGCATATGGAGTTAGTCAAAGTAAAGATTTTAAACATTAACTGCTATTTTCAAAAAACGGATGGAAATTAGTAGTACAATCATCTCAGCTATCCTGTATATATATTACACGATTTTTCCCCCTTTCTTTTTTTCCCTGTCTTTTCTCCTTTCCCTCATCTCCATTGTTTATTCCTTATGTTCAGTTTCTTTCCATTTTACTGTCTCTATTGTACCTTTCAGATTTTATTTATTCATTCAGGTTCTTACACTAGGGAGACAACTGCCCTTTTTCATGAGCTCAATTCAGTAAACTTTCATCAAGTACTATTCCCTTTCCCTCCCTTCCCTCTCTCCTCCTCTCCCTCTCCTCCCAGTCCTCTTCCTTCCCCCTCCTCCTGCCAGCCCCTCTTTCTGTGCAGAGGATGGAGCCCTGCCAGGTAAGGGCTCAAGGTATAGCCCCAGGACTTTTACTTTTTATTTTGAGGCAGTGTCACTAAGTTGCCTAGACTGAGTTGGCAGCTTGGGATCCTCCTGCTTCAGCCTCCTAAGGAGCTGGGCTTACAGATGTGTGCCACTGCCTCGTGCTGGTCCCCACTGTTTGACATTCCTACAGCCTCATTTTAGAAATCTGACCTTCTCCTTTTTCCCCACACTCTCCTATTTATGATGAAAGTAAAAACTTAAGCGACTTACAAAGACTCAAATAAACACTCTAAAATTCAAGTTTTAGCTGTAATTAGCTGATTAGAAAGTTTTCTACTGTATTTGCTTTGGATTAGGCATTTGTATTCTAGTTATATCCACTTCTAGTGCCAACACTTTGTACTGACTAAAGGAAAATCCTAGTAATAGTGAAGGAATTTATCGTTCTACCTGCTTATCCTGTAATTGCCTCCCAGGAGGCAAGAGCCATGGGAACCCCGGATCAGAGCACTGGGAAACACCAGCGTTCAAACATTCCACATAACTTTTGCACCAGATCACCATTGCTGTTATTCTGGATTGGTGTGTGGGTGACAGAGTCAAGGATGGAGGTGGGGTGCATGGGGTAGCTGGCACAGAGGGTGAGTGAGCTACAGGCGCCTGGGCCCTTGCCTGTGTGCTGTGTGGTGACTACTCCATGGCAGGGATCCTTCTGGATTCTCATGAATCTTTCCTAGTATTGCAGGGAGCAGGAAGAACAGAGAAATGCACAGCCTTTCCTCTGGCCCCCTTACATAGGAGGCTGCTGGTGGGAGTTTAGACTTCACAGGACCTTGTCCCCTCTCGGGGTGACCCTCTCCCCTGTTACTTCCCCCACATCCCATCTTTTGTGAGGCACTAGTGGACTTCATGACCGGTTGTGTTTCTCTTCTTTACCTCTGTAACCAAGTGTAATAGTGACCCTATTCCTCCTTGCAAACCCTTCAAGTAATCAGTGATCTCCTTCAGAGTGACTCTTGGGGGGTCACAAAAATACCTAATCAGGTGAACTTTTTCACTGCTGTCTTCATAGGTTGACTCATATTAAGCTCTAAATCCGCAAGGTGAATCCCACAAGTCCATGGGTACTCTTTGGTAATTCCTTATTGCTAATCTTTTAGTTTCTCAAACCCAATGCTAATAATTATTCACTTCTTTTACATTTCCTAAAATTTAATAGACCAGTTATTTTAAATTTGCATTTTGTTGAAAAAAAACTCTATGTTTAAAACTTTTTTATTGATTCAATTTGATCAATATTCCTTATAAGAGAATATATTTGTATATATTTAAAACATATACTTATGTTTTATTTTCTGCTGTTTCTCATGTAGACGACATCTGATATTTCGATCGACACACTGTTTTCTCTCCTTTGAGTCTGGATTTGGAGCGAGGGTCAGGGTTGTGTAGACAGAGCGTTGAAGGCACACCTGCCTACAATGCTGAACTGGGGGTAGAAGCATCACTTATCTAGAAAGGAAATGAAACCAGAACAGAGCAACAGCACGAGGAACAGATCCACTGAAATGATCATAGATCTGGCAAAGGAACTTCAGCTTAAATGGAGCTGGCATAGATGCTCTAAGTGGATGTTGCATTTATTTAAATCATAAAAAATTATTTTAGTAAAACATCATATGACCCCATTGATAAAAGTACAAAGTTGAGATCATACCCTGAAACTCATTCTGTGTATTTGAAATTATGAAAGTATAACATTTCCTTGGAGGCGCTGTCATTTACGCCATTCCCAGAGTCTGTGAAATTTGGGTGACTAGACAGGACTACACCAGGCACCTTTAACTCCATGCCTCCCTAATTTGTTTGTTTGTTTGTTTTTCATTTAACAATAGATACTGTCTGTGCTACAGGTATGTTGTTAGGTTATGCTTAAAATGTAAAATTTTTATCATTTATAATGGGAAAATTTGTCATTTATATTTAAATGCTTTTATGGTGTATTAAACTTTTTCTTACCAAATGTGTTCACTAGTCATTCCAAGATAAATTATCTTTGTGATTTCTTGCTTATTCTGCTTTGTTTTACAGTTATTCTATTCAATGAGCTCTTTATAATTTAGAACCAAAGAAAATTAATATTATAGTTGGATAAAGGTTATATATCTGTCTAAATTACTATTTTATGAAATTGCATAGTATGTTTTGCTGTTATTAAATACACTTGAAACAGTAGTATGGTGAATAAAATCTGACCCAACTTTGAGGGGTTTTGTTTTGGTTTGGTTTTTGTGGTGCTGGGGATTGAAACTAGGGCATGGCTTTTGCCACTAAGCTATATCTCCTGCACCACACTGCGAGATTTTTATTTTTATTTTTTGGGTTCTTTTATTTTAGTTACTAATAAGAGTTTTTTGGTTTTTTTTTAAAATTTGCAGCTGGTTTTAGAAGAAGTTTCCGTCTTAGCAGAAAAGATAAGAAAACAAATAAATCCATGTATGAATGCAAGAAGAGCAATCAGTATGATACTGCTGATGTTCCCACCTATGAAGAAGTGACGCCGTATCGGCGACAAACTAATGAGAAATACAGACTTGTTGTCCTGGTTGGTAAGTGTATTTTTGTATATAATTCTGAGGAAATATGTAAAGTAGCAAGAATTTAACTCCAAAGTGCTTAACAGTTGAAGCTACAAATCCTCTCAACTTGAACACTCTGCTTAGTGTCTAAAATGAAATATTTAGTCTTTTGTGCTTGTGTATCATTCAGAGGCGGTTAAGATCTGTGAAGGATGGTTATTGGTGAGTTGGTGAGCCCTCTATTGGGGAGAGCTGGCAAACATCTCTGCCACTCCTGAACCATAACAGGGCAACTCACTAGGGACAGGAGTATTTTTAATACAATTCAAGTTTTTTCAATTCATTTTGAGGCAGTAGGTATGGTATAAGCTTCCAGCACATTTAGAATTTCAGCAAAATAGTTACGGCAGACTTCAAGGATATATATTGCAAGCTAGACAGTCAGTTAACAAAAACTACTTTGAAGTAGCTAATAAATGCATGTGGCTATTTCTCCAAACGTTGGTTTCTTTGTAGTAACTTTCCAGAATTTACCTTGTCTAGCCTTTGTGGACCTGGGAGGACACAACCTTACATTGCTGTGCCCCACCCTCACTGTGGTTCCTTAAAAATGTGCTGAGAGGTATGTCAGCTATCAGGATCTGAGCCAATGATTTTGGAAAAGCTTTGGAATAGAAGGAGCACACTGTCTCTTGTTAATTGTTCCTTTGTGAACTCAAGATGACAGTTATTGGGATGAGAATAATAAATGGAAAAGCTGAAGAATTACATCTTAGTGAGGAGAAACACTTTGGAAGGTTTCAGTATGTGAGTTGAAACAGTGGCATAAGTATGGTGTGTGGGGAAGTGTTTCTTACATCTTGTGGTGCCACAAGTGATTATTAGCCTCATCAGATACCAGAATTGTTTGCATAGTTTAGAAATACATATTCATGCACTTTAGAGAAAAAATCAAAACCTCCCTTTTCAGCAGTGTTCACATGTCATCCATGTGTACAGAACCTCCCCAAACCATACCTAGAAGAATATTTCTCTAGGTTTGTTTTGTTCTTTTGAGACAGAGTGTCATGTAGCCCAACTTCTGGCCTCAACTCCTGGTGCTTCTCCTGCCTCAGCCTCCAGAGTGCTGGGGTTACAGACATGCCTTCTGACTCCCAATGTTGCTTGTGTTTATGGAGGGCTCACAGTGCTTCTAGTTCTAGTTCCTTGTTCCAGTGGAGCCACACTGATATCAGTATAAGCATGTCATGGTTCATAACACAGAGCCCCGTGGTTATGTATAAGTCCTGCATTCCCTCATTAGGCTACTTGAGATATCCCATCTGTCTCCCAACTCATTGTCCCTACTGGGCCTTCCCGTCACAGCTCTGAGTTTGTCCCAGTTACTCTTTTGTTATTGCTAGGACAAAATACCTAAAAGCCAAAATTAAAGAAGGAAAGGTTTATTTAGCTCACAGTTTGTGGAGGTTTCAGTCCGTACTCAGCTGGCTCCAAGGCAGGGTGGTACAGGGCAGAGGACAGCAGCTCATGGTGGTGGAAAGCAGCAAGACAGCAAGAGCAAAAAGGGAGTAAGCCTCTCTCCCTGTCTTATATTGCCCGTAACAGACCTCAACAGTGCCTCCCTTTCTCTTTCCTCTTGTCCACATCCCAAGGGACTTATTCCTCCAACCAGGCCCATCTCTGAATAGCACATTCAGCTGTGAATTCATCTGTTGATGAGAATGGGTACCCTCATGATCAAATCACCTTCCAAGGCCCCGCCTCTGAACTCAGGAGCCTCAGGCGGAACATTTTGTATATAAACCATTTCGCCCTGTCTCCTAAAGGCTCATGTCTATCTCCTTATGAAAAATGCATTCCGTCCATCTTAAACCTCTGTGAAACACAAATAGCAAGTTGTATACTCGCAAAATATGTAGGCATAAGGTGAGCATTTTCATTCTCAAATAGAGGAATAAGGAAAAGGAAGACATAGAACCAAAACAAGACTGAAGGCCAGGAAGGCAGACACTAATCCCATAGCCCCATGTTCAGCATCTGGAGCACGTGCCCCAAAGGTCGCGGTCAGCTGTGCCTCTGTTGCCATCTTGCATATGTGGTCACTCTCCTGGAGCTAGCACTGTTTGCTGTCTGCAGTTTTCCTTAGTATGAAAGGTTCCATGTTTTATGTTTCTGGCCTATTTAGATTCCTGGGGTTTTCTTTGTCACTTTGACTTCACTTCCATAGCTTCACACATTGCCCTTTTAGGGGCTTCTGCGAGGAGCTCTGAACCTGTGACACATTGTTTACCCTCACAGCCTTGTTTGAAAGTCTGAGTAAAAACTTCTGTGACCCTACAACTCTTGCATTTCATATGCCTAAAAAATGAGAAACTCATGGATGATGCCAAGATCTATCTCCAGTTCAAGAAGTAGCTAGCCCCCTTGGACCATGGTTACAGTAGCCTCTGAATGCTTAGATGGCTGAGGACTGTGGAATGAATCACAGGGCACCAATTTCCCAGGTGGCCCTCCTTGAGCGGGAGGCCAAGGGACTTTCTTCTCAAATGAAAAACCCTTGAGCTGGCACTAAATTGGCTCTTTCTGATTTCTGAGATGTCTTCAAGTTTTCTTCTTGTCCCAGTACAAAGTACTTGGCTGCCTTGTAGTGGTAATGATCACTTCACCATCTACTTTGTTTGACCCTAAGTTTACATGTGCTTCATTTCTGACCAAACTTTAAGTTTTTAAGTATTTCTTGTCTACTTTTTGTTGTGAATTCTCACTATAGATCTGGATAACAGTAGCTAGGAGTACTCAGGCCACAGCCTGAACATTGGACTGCCTTGAAATTTCCCCTGCCATGCAGTACAGGGTTTCAGGATAAATCTGGCGGGGATTTGACTGACTTTGTCAGATTTGAAAGTTACATTTCTTGTTATATAGGTCTTGCTTTATCTTGGTTTTAACCATCCAGCAGAAAAGTATAAAAATGAAATATAAAAAGTAAAGCCATATTAATATGTTGAGCTGTGAAAGGCTCAAGTCAACAACTTCTGACATTGCCAGTCCTACAGAAAACCCACTATTATGGACTACTGGACTATATTGGAATATTTTGCTGAATTCATGCACCTGCAATATTTAAATGACAATGGAATGCCCTTCTCTGACAAAACTAACCAAAACAGGGTAAACAAATGAACAACCATTTTGTATCTGTATATGCAAAATAGTTAGGATAGAGATACAGCTACTTTCTCTTAATTTAATGAATAGAAAGAGTTGTTCTAATAGTGTTTGTGGACAGGATATCATGTCTGCATCTTGTACTATGAATAGCCACTAAGAAGACAACAATATGCAATGTATTAATTATTGAAACTGTCCTACTAATTGGTTTTGAAACTGTCTCATTGCTATTTGTTTCTCAATAAAATTATTAAAATATAAATAAATAAATAGACGTCCCCTGCCAGATTGGCTAGTTCCTTATCTTTAAGCTCACCTTCTACAAAGACTCGGAATACAGACACAATGTGGATAAATTCTTTGCCAGAATATGATTCAAATGGCCGTTAGTCCTATTTTAGTAGAGTCCCTGTTCCCATCTAAAATTTCCTAAGTACAGTCTTTATAGCTCCACTCCATCAGTTCTCTGGTCTTCTGAACTTAGACCAGAATTGCCCATCAAGCTCTGTGTATAGCCTTCTAAGGCTTCTGAAATCCAGTTCTGCTAACTTTTCCAAACTCTTGGCACAGAACGTTTCCAAAGACTTTTTTTTTCTTTTCTTTTCTTTTTTTTTTTTTGGAACTGGGGATTGAACTCAGGTCCTTGTGCTTGCCAGGCAAGTGCTTATTCTACTAAGCCATCTCCCTAGCCCAAGACTTCTGAAGCATATGTGTGGGTATAGTTATACTGATAATCCTACTTCTTTGCTCTCAATTTTCTGTTTTAATCACCTTTCTATTGCTGTGACCTACACAGCTTAAAGGAGAAAAGTTTTGTTTTGGCTCATGCTTTCAGCAGTTTCAGTCCAGGGTTAGCTGGCTCCAAGGCAGAAGTGTCATGGCAGTAGGTCACGGGGGAGGACGACTGTCCACCCATGGCGGCTAGGAAGCAGTGAGAGAGGAAGCGCCAAGTGCAGAGGGCTGCCCTGTGAAGGAGTGCCCCTGCTGTCTAACTGGGATGGCACATTTAGCTATGAACTCATCAGTGGATTGCTCTTTAGTGAGGTTAGTACCCAGCTGTCTAATCACCTGCTGAAACCCCCACCTCTGAACCCCTGAGCATCTTGCGAACATTTTTAATAGAAACCATGACAACCAATAAATTCCAGAGGTATTCTAGGCTGCCTTTCCTCATGTGGAGTCATTGTCTTACTGGGAAACTTAGGGTCAGCCTGTGTTCTAAGGTCACTTTTCATTGTCTGCTAGGCCACCTTGACTCTGTCAGTTAAGTGGCTATTGGTTTATTCAGAGACACATGGGGTGGACTGCATCTTAGTTCATTTCTCAAGACCTTTGTGGAGGTACTAGGGGTTCATGACACTTGCACACAGCTTGGGGAGCATGTGTGGAGACTGAGTTCTACTGAATAGTCATACCCTGGCCACTGCTCCACTCTGTAACTTTGACATGGGGCCTTGTCATACTCTGGGTAAGGCTCAAGGTGAGAGGGGAAAATACCTTGGGAAAATGAATCCCTTTGGAAGTTCCTTGTCACATTTAAATCCTTTTTCACACTCTGGCTGTTATCATTTGCTTTCCAGAATCCTCAGATGGTTGCTTTTTGTATACCATCCAGAGAGTTTGGATATGTGAGTGAAGATGTGGGACCTAGTGAATGCTCCCCACTAAAGTGCTGCCCATGCTCCCCACAGCAGTGGTGTCGTCTCACAGACACAGCATGGCCCGGCTTCAGGGCTGTGCACTAGTTAGCCTCCTTAGGATTGGAGCAGTAGGGCTCCAGCTCTCAGGTCTCCCATTCAGAGATTCAAAGCATTGTCGGGCCAGAAGACTCTGGAGGAGTCATTCCAGCTGCATTTTGAGGTAAAATAATGAACATTACATTGTCAGCCAGCTATCACAGAATGACCTGAGGTATGTTGGGGCTTGGCTGTACACGAATGAATGCTGGCTGTCTAAATCCACCATTAGCAAGCAGAAGCTCATTGATTGAAACCTTGAGCAAATAAGTTAATTTCGGACCTGGGTTGTCAGCCCAACTTCAGTGACTGCTCTTCCTGTCTCCTGCTTGCAGTTTCTAACTTTCTGAGCCCAGATTCTCAGAGTAGATTCCTCCTTTACCTCCAATAGGAACACTGTCCTCAGGGTGCTCTGAAGCTGGGTGCTAAGTGTTGCTGCTCCCAAGAGCTTCCAGTAGGGTCACTGCAGTGGTGCTGCACAGGCAGTGGTGTGTCAAGGCTGTGCAAGCTAGATTTAACTGTCAGACATTTCCTGTTTGCTCTGTGATTTAGGACCCATCCATTGTTTGATTTTTAAAAAATATTTTATGTATTTATTTGGTATAGGATCTTGCTACACAGTTCGTACTTGTAGTGATCCCTCCTGTCTCAGCTTCCCCAGTGCTGGAATTATAGGTGTGTGCCACTATGCCTGGTTTCAGTGGTTAGCATGGTGTACCCAGGGCAGGGCCAGCACAGCATGCAATACTGGGGATTACTGGGTGTCAAACCTAGGTCCTTCACTTGCCAGGCAGGTGTTTAGACTTCTGAACTATCTCCCTGGCCCAGGACCCATCCATTGTTTCCATAATGAATACCTCATTTTGTGCAAGTTTAGATCCTCCACTGTCCTGAGTCATTGCTGCCACCCCCTACACCCCCACTTTACCTCCCACCCCACCCCTTCCCCCATCCCCTGCAGACTGGTTCAGCACACTCACTAGGCTCTCCTTTCCCTTCCTACACATTCATTCTGCGCTCTGTGCTTGGCCCCTTGTTCTACACATCATTGCTGTTGCACTGTTCCTTCCTCTATAACACACCAGTGAATTGCTGAACTACTCAAGGCTTATTTTCCTGGCTTTTCTCTCATGTCTGCTCCCATTTCCTACAGCTCCACTGGGGCAGTTCTCCCACACAGCAGGGAAGCTTCTGTGTTTGATCTTACTGGGTGCTGTGATATCAGAGTGGAAGAGCTGCCTCTAAGTAGTGTTTTGATATCCATAGGCAGAATTAGCCTTAGAAAATATACAGGAGGAGGAGCCCCTGCCCTTCCTGTCTGACCTCCAGCCCCTAATCCAGGGCTTCTCAGATGTCCCCTACATCCCAGTCATCTGGCTCCTTGTTCCCATGCCCTTGCTGAGTAAGCCGGGGCCTGGACAGGACTGAGAGTCTTTGTTCTACCCAGCCCTAGAGGCTTTGGTGCTGTGGGTCCTATCCTCTAGGGCAATGATGCCAATTTTCTAGAGCTTTCAGTGATAACAAGTAGGCTGCTGCAGCACACACGCCCTAGGTCCTCCCGCACCACTCTGGAGTATGCCTTGTACTTCCCGTATTGCTGCCAGAAGTGATGCTCTGGCCACACTGTGTTAGTGCTAGGCTTGCAGGGAGAAGCCCCATTGCTGTCTGAATGGGTTCAGCGTCCTCTGTTGCAGACTGTGACCTGCCTGCAAGCTATTTCTACTTTCTCCTTGTCTTGCCATCACACTTTAGTTCTACATTTTCTTAGGCTTGTGTTTTAGTGATGGTTAAACTCTTTGGGTTTGATTCTAACCTGCTGTTCAGGATTTTCTGTGACTTCTTAGGTTTGCTTTGTCTATTTTGATCAGTGGATTTATTGCTATTTTTAGCCTTATTCTGAAAATTTTACAGGAAAAGTAACTTCAACTGAATTCGTTAGTCCTTAACCTTCTATTTCCCCATTTTGGAACAGTTGCTGATATAGTGTCATATTTTTAAGTTGATTACCATTGGCATTATAACAGAACAGACTTACTGGAGAATATTAGTCTTATTCATGATGTCATGTCAGATTATGTATTATACCTAGGGGAGTGGTATATTGTGTGTCTCCCTGTGAAGGGTAGAGAAAGGAGATGATATAAATATGTTCTATTAATACAAATGTGATAGCAGTGTTTCTACCTAAGGAACCTGTCAGAATCTAGGATACCTTGCCAGGCAGGCTTTGGAAGCTCAGCCGTTGGTGTTGCTGACTGAACACGAGAGTGTGTCCTGCCACCCCATCTGCTCTATGACCTTCTGTGGGGAATGACATGCCATGGCGAGGGCTTGGGACAGCCCAGAGTGGCTTATATTCTTGTTCTCCAAAGTGTTTCCTGTTATTCACTTTGTTCTGTGTAGTTGCTGCTCAGTTAACCTGTCTCATATGTGATACACCAGAACTTATTGTTTGGAGAAATCTCTGTCTCCATGTACCATGAGGCAGAGTCCTGATGAAGGTTAAGAAGCAAGACTCTGGGATAGGAGGCAGCACCTGGGTTCTGCTGTACTCCTCAGTGGTCCTGTGACAGCGCCACCACTTACCTTTACCCTGGGCCTCAGTTTCCCCATGTGAAAGATGGAGATAATAAAATATCCCATTCTAGATTTGTTTTAAGGTTAAACAAAATAATCCTTGTCAAGACTGAGACCAATTTCCAACAGCTCCTAAGGTTTGAGGAAAAAATTCTCATATGCTATCTTAAAATACCAGTGAGATGAATATGGCATGTTTAGTATGAGTGGGCTCCTGTTGACTACGAACTTCAGAGTTCAAAACACTTGGAAGTTAGATAGTTTAGTGCTTTATCGTCTGATAGAGGTAATCAAGCATTGGGCTAACACTTTGGAAATTCTATGTTGCTCTTGAATTAACTGTTTACTTTTCATAATTGTTTCTATCTGGTGTTTGCAAAGGCAATAGAGGAATGTTTTCCTTGAAACTGTTAGATAAATGTTTCTACTTGGGGAAGTAGAGAGTATTTTTTTTTACTTGTCTTATTATCATAATATTACATGATTTTTATTGTTGAATATGGTGTTTAAGAAATGAAAGCCCAAATTATTACCATGACAAAACTATGGCAATAGAAGACTTGAAACACTGGTTACAGTACTTGATTTTCCCTTTATTTTGTAAATATGTTAATCATGAGCCCCATTTTATCCACTGAAGGAGATCCATGATATTTCTGTTAAATTATTTCTTCATTTAAAATATTTTCTAAAAAATGTATCAAAACTAAATGTCAAGTATGTAGTATATTGTCCTATATGACAGGTTTTTGTCTTGATGAAACCTACTTTTTGTTCAAAGTAAACTAATGGGTGGAAATGTAGACTGGTACAACTATTATGGACATCAGTGTGGAGACTCCTCAAAAAACAAGGGCTGGAAATTCCATTCAATCCAGCTATTCCCCTTCTGGGAATTTTCTCAAAAGATCTGAAAGCATCGTATCATAGTGATATATGTGTGCCCATGTTTATAGCAGCACAATTTGTGATAGCCAAATCTTGGAAACAACCAAAATACCGAACACCTGAGGCATAGATGAAAAAGATGTGGTGTTTTTATACAATGGAGTATTACTCAGCTATAAAGAAAAACAAACTTGAAGCCTTCATAACTAAGTGGATGCAACTTGAGACTGTACTCATAAGTGGATAAACCAGACCCCCCCATGTAATATTGTATTGTCTCCATAGTGTAAGAACTCAAAAGAAGACATAAAAACTGAAAGGTATAATATACACATTTAAATGAAAAGTAACAGAATTTAAGGATTAAACAAGGAAGAGAGAGAAAAGAGAAAAGATAGGAAATAAGGTAGGGGCAAAACCCTACACGTATATATACAAGATGGATAAGGCAAATGTCCTAAGAATTTCTATCAGTTTTTTGAAAATAGAAGTTAATGGGTAGAATTCTCACCTTGACTAACTCGCTATGTTGTTATCTGGGAACTAAGCAACTACCTTGAGAACAGCAACGTGTAGTACTAAAACCATACTTGAAATACCTGTCATCTTGGTCTTCTAAATGTGTACCGTTTCTAATGTCATATCAATTATTACTATACTCTCTTTAAAGTAAAATTTTTTAAAAAGGTAATAAAAGATTAGAGACAAGAACAAAAATTTAAGTTTTCTTGAAAACATGTGGTAATATTCAATCATATGTCCCGTCTTGCGTAACTATATCTATTAATCTGAGCAACAGATTTGATGATAAAAATAAATATCGATCATTGTTAATCAGCTATTCTTATTTTGAAAATCTGTAACTTATGTATTGTTATATGTTACCCTGTATCTGTCTTTTTCTGGTTTTTTTTTTTTGCGGGACTGGGGATTGAACTCAGGACCCTGCACTTGCCAGGCAAGTGCTTATTCTACTGAGCTATCTCCCCGGCCCCTGGTTTTGTTTTTCTTGCTCTTGCTTTTACTCTTCAAAATAAAAGAAAATTATATATTAAAAAAAAACTTATAGCCAAACAATAAAAAGAAACAAAGTAAACTAATGAATTCAGATAATGTGGGAGAAGCTAAGGGAGGAGCCTTCAGCAGTGTCAGAACACTACTAAAACACTTTTTGTGACTTAAGCCAAACCAGAGAAAAATTGACGTTGTGGCTGTTCAGACAATTTGTGACTTGTCCTGTCTGCTTCTGAGGCCTGAGAAGAAACTGACAATAAATCTTTCTGTATATTTTGCAGTTCTAACTTAGGCATTAAGTTCCTTTCTGCCCTCCTTTGTGCACAATGTTATATACAGCCTGAAGAGGGAGTTTGAATAAACAGACATTTATAAGACTGTCATCATTTTTCCATAAAGTTATGGTATAACACAAAGTTTCCCACATAAAGCAGAGAAGAAAGTCCTTACTCAACTAAATGTGAGTGTTAACTTGTCTCTTAAAATCGCCATTGCTTTTGTTAAACTTTGATTGAAGGATTGTAGGAGTTAATTTTCTCTGGAGGATTTTATACAGGTAAGTATAAAATCAAAAGTCATAATTAAATTTATGAGTATGTGATGGATTTAAAATGATAATGCTTGTGTAGAAGAGGCAAATGCTATCTTCATGAGACTCGCAGTTGGCTTTTTATTCTCTTCGTCTATCTTAAATATTTATATGCAGCCTTAATTTCTGGGCATAAATCACAATTCTGTGCATTCCACTGATTTTTTTTTTAAAATACCAGCTATGTTCTGAGTACACGAGTTTGTAAGTGAACAACACAAACATTTTTGCTTATAAGCTGTGCTCATCTCAATGGGAGAAGGAAGATCAAAAACATTCATAACAAATAAGTGATAAGGCCACTTAGTGGTAACAGGTGCTAAAGGCTACAGGAGGAAGAACAGGAACAAAGGTTCAGGGGAATCAAGAGTTTGGGACCAGGACGAAATTGGTATAGAATCAAAGGATCATGGTGGCCACGATGAGTGGAGTCTGACGGAAGTTAGCTGTCCCCTTTTGCTTCACCAAGGAAGATGGGGCTGGTTGTGTTCTGACCTTTTCATTTTATTGCACTCTTACAAGAGACACTCAATATTGCACTCAATGTAAGAGACAAGTACATTGTACTTGTATTTGTAGCCTGAACGCAACAAAAGGAAGACAGACAAAAGGAACGTAGACAATGTACTTGTCTCTTACATTGAGTGCAATATTGAGTGTCTCTTGTAAGAGTGCAATAAAATGAAAAGGTCAGAACACAACCTATCTGCCCTAGGCTGGGTGTAGCACTCACACACATAATCCCAGCAGTACTTATGCCCATAATCCCAGAAGCACTCAGACCCATAATCCCAGTGGATCATGAGCTAATCACAAACTCTAGAATTCTTCCCCAGAACTACATAAGGCTTTGGGGGAACAACTAGACACAAACCCTAACATCTTCCTTTCTTTCTTTTTTTTTTTCTTTTTTATTTATTTATTTATTTATTTTTATTTTATTTTTTTTCAAAGTTTTATTGACAAACAGATAGCAATGAGACAGTTTCAAATCATATCGGAAGGACAGTTTCAACAAACAATACACTGCATATATTCTTCTTAGTGGTTAATTGCTGTACAAGATCCCATTTACAAACACCATTAGAACAAATCATTCTATTCATTAAGAGAATGCAACTATATATCTATCCCAACCTCTTTGAATACACAGATACAAAATGGACATTCATCGGTATACCCCATTTTTTCTAAGTTCCGTTATTGAATATTATAGGTGTGTAAACTCAGCAAAATATTCTAAAAGAGTCCAGTAGCCCATAATAGCATTGGGTCTTATATTTAACTGGCAATGTCAGAAATTATTGACCTGAGTCCCCCACAGCTCAACCCAACAGCATGGCTTTATTTCTTATATTTTGACTTCATACTTTTCTACTGGATGGTTAAGACCAAGGTAAAGCAGGACCTATGCAACAAGAGTTGTAGCTTTTTGGTCTGAGAAGGTCAGTGAAATGCCCTCAGGATTTGTCCTGAGATCCTGTACCTCAGATTGTAGAACCTTCATCAGTGCAGCCATGTGGATGAGTCACGGCCATTGCTTGGCCAATGTGCTCTCTGTGAAAGCCTGAGAGAGTGTCTTCTCCCCATGTGACTCTCCTTAGGCACACTCTACGTCATCGATCACTTTCCTCTTTGGCCCCATAATCTTCTTGATCAGAAAATTTGGGACACTACCGAGGTACATGACGTTACAGTACAAGTTCTCATATGTCCTGAGTCTTAATTGACCTTAGAAGGTTAGGGCCAAAATGTTGGCTTTCCTTGTATCCTTCCTTTTTCTCTAATTTGGTCTGCAAACTTAGGTTGTTAACCATCCAGAAGAAAAGCTTATTGTTATTATCAAACGATTTGGGCTATCAATCTTAACCTCACTATCTCACTGCATTTCAAACATCTTAGGCATAATAAGGAACAGGTATTTTTCATCAAGTATTGATATGTTGAACTTTAAGTCCCTACATAATATGATAAAAAAACATTTAAAAATTAGATTATATTTTAAAAAATAGGATAAAGAATTCTATGCTTCTCATGTTTGCACATAAGTCCAAAAATCTCACCATATACAACCTTGAACATCTTCCTTTCTTTCCTTTTCCATTCTTCCCCTTTTCCTTTTCTGACCTTTTCATAAGGTTAGCACTGTAAATGGATCCTTCAATAATAACCTCTCTTCCATTGTAAAAGCCACAGAGGAAAGAAAATCTGAGCCTCTGTCAGGGCCTGTTATGATCTGCTAAGTAGTTGTACTTCTTATACAGTTTGATTTCAAGGGAATTTTAAATTTAATTTTATAAACAGATTTGTCATTCTCAAACATAAAAATCCACCCATCCACTATTAAGATTTTCTACAATCATGTGACAGATATAATAGCATGGCTGTTTTTATTTTATGCCTAGAACAGCAAAGTAGTACTGCTACAGTATGTCAGTACACTTTTTATAACATGTGTCTGATCTAAGGGTACCTAGAGATTTCATTTAAGTTACCTTCTATAAATCAAATGAATAATTTTTTTTTTCAAGTTAGAGAAAAAGAGTTTGACCCACATGCTGAGCCACCCCCTCCCCCTGCATGCTGAGCCAGCAACTGAGTCTGGGCGTGGTGGCGTACACCTGTAATCCCCACGCTGGGGAGCCTGAAACAGGAGCATCACTCCGAGTCTGAGCTGTGTAGTGAAACTACCAAAAACACAACAAAAAATGTGTATATTTATTACAGATTCTAGTAATTCTGATATTTTTCTCTGGATAGTAAGAGGAACAAGTCTGGCCAATATCATAAAAATGTCTGTAGAAGAATTTCTGTGTTAAGCAATACAGGCACACTGAAGGTGAGCGTGTAATGAAAGCTTCATCCATGGCAATAGTTTTCTGGGTAATATGCCATTTTTATGTTGGTGCCAAAATTACACAAATCAGCAAAAACCTGAGTAGTACTAGGTCATGACTATTCTTTGACATATAAAGTTCCACAACCCATATTGAAATAATAAATTCATTTTGATAATTGTCAGCCTTAACAAAAACTATATACCTAAGTCCTTTCAGACATTTGCAAGTAAAAATCACTTTATGCCCATCCTTTAGGCTCCTTAAGTATCTACTTAAAAATATATGCCATATTTCATAGATTTCAATAAAATTATTTTCACAATAACTTGTTATAGTAAATTCTAAGTGTCTATACTAATAAATAAGTAAGCACAACAGTACAATGTTGTGGCATGCCCCTGAGTGATTCTTTTTAGTATAAGAGCATCACCCTGGTATTTTAAAGCATTCTTTCTATATACTTCCAATGGTTGAAAGCTTTTCTCTAGAAATAGGTTTTATTGCTTCTGTGCTTTTCTTCAGCTTTTTTGTTTTTTAGTTGTAAATATGTTTCAGATTTAAAAAGGTAGTTTTGAGAACATATTTACAAAGTGAAAAATTATAGCAACTATGAAATAAATTTTGAAGGCATAGTACTTCAGTAAAAATGTCCATACAAAAGCATTGATTACAGATAATGAACCCTTAAACATACTTACAGAATAAAAATATGAAAATCTGAAATTGAACAGTGAACCAGTTGGAAACACTCACTTCACAAGTACTTGGTAGAATCATCTGACTTAGGAGTCCCATGGGGAAAAGATGGCACCTGTGTCTAAATTTTTCCATATAAATGAAATCTGAGAGAGTATCTATAATTTTTAACCTTTTTTTGTAAGATAAAATTCAGTCTTTGCATGTAGTTAGCATTAATGATTATCTTAAGTATAAAGTTTTAATAGAAATTTTACTAGCATTTCATGGACACCTTAAATATGCTAATTTGTCTAAAATGAGTGCACTTTTTAAATCACATGCAAGACAATGCCACAACACACACAAATTTTTTTTTTTCCTACTTTCAGGAGAGTCATTAATTAAATTCAGAAATTAAGAGATAATTTAAGGGGTGGCCAAATACCTCAGTGGATTAAAGAGCCTGCTTAGGCAGACACAGGTGCGGGCTGGGGGTTGGGGTGATGTCAATCCCTGGCCTGCTGTGCTGGCCCTGCCCCCAGGGTGCGCTGAGGCTACGATTGAGACTGGGCATGGTGGGGTGGTCCTGTGATCCTAGCACTTGGGAGGCTGTAAACAGGAGAATCACTACGAGTCAGATCTAGTGAGACCCTAAATACCCTATGACCCTTCCCTAAAAATACAGAAAATAATAATAATAATAATTTTTTAAAAAGAGATCATTTAATCTAAATTTAAATTTTAAATTATTTAAATTAAAGAGGAAGTAAAAATGATCAAGACATAATATTTTTAAGTATCAATCCCTCAAGGGAATTTAATCACCATATATAATGTACCCAGCAATACTGTACTGATAAAGAAAATCATTTTGTGTTTTTTTTTGATACAGGGTCTTGCTATGTAGTTCAGACTGACATTGAACTCACTGTGTAGCCCATGTGTGTGTCGTCCCACTCAACATTTAAAAAAAAAGAAATAATTTAAAATAGTGTACTTTCCTAAGTGTCGTGGCTATCCTGTTGATACACGTTGTACCAGGAACTTCTAATGGAGATTGATGAACATGGACTTATTTTTTCTTTCTAACATGATTTTGTAAATTCTTATGAAGTGTTTTTTTAGAATGCAGCCAATATTTACATTTCTGGCTTGACCATGAGCATTCCTTTACTTTCTTTTCAAAGCATGTCAACTTCAGTTGGCCACCTACATTCCAAATTAATCAACTCTCAAATAATTTTCAATTTTCTTTTCTCTCTCTCTCTCTCTCTCTCTCTCTCTCTCTCTCTCTCTCTCTCTCTCTCTGTTTTTTACTGACCTATCATTGTATTTGATTTTCCTTAGTTTTGAGTAAAGAATCTTAGCAGACATGCTCCCCAGTTTGAGTCCAGACCTGAGAGGTCTATCATCTTAATTAGATTTATTTTAGCTTTCTTAGAGGTTCTGCGCTAAATGAGTTTTTAGCTCAACATACTTAGCCACAGTCTCTTCCAGCTCCATAAGCACAGGTAGCAGCCAGTATCTGAAGTATGGGCAGCTTGGAATAGCACGAAATGTCTGCAGAGTTATAGGCCATGCCACAAATAGTGCAGCATCTGGTACCTGGGCCCACAGTTTTATTGACATTCTTCCAAAAAGTTGTATGTTGAGTGGAAAAAATGCAGACACTTTCACTGAGACAGATGGGATTTTGGATGCTAGCTAACCCATATTCCAGATGTGTGACCTTCAGAAAATTACCTGACCTTTCATTGTTTCAGTTTCTCATCTGCAAAATGAGGACAGTGACTCCTTTCTCTTAGGGATATGTTGAGGATGAGTAAGGATGTGTGTAAACCATATAGCGCATGCCTGTTACATCAGGAGATCTCACCCAATCCTCATCATTGTTGTTATTCTAAAGCCCATTGTCTGCAAGCTACCAGTGTGCTCTGTGGATTCTCTGCTTTTGCATGTCATTAGCAAGCACACTGAAAAATATGCCTTCAAGTAATCTACTTCTCTGTGTACATATAAATGTATTTCCCCAGTTTGAGTACAGATGCATATATTAAAGGGTAAAGTGCATCTACTCTGTTGTGTTGACATAGGAATCAACCTCAGTTTATATCCCTAAGGCACTTGCTGTGTAAATAGATTTTGGATTCTAAATACTGACTAAAATACTGGGATTTGTGTCTAACCATAGAAGGAAAATACAGGAGAAGAATTTGATCTAAGTTGTATTCTTTTGAAGTCAAGAAGAAGCTGTTATACTTCTTTAGTGTGAATGGCAGATTCTACCCCACCCCAAGGAAAAGTTTATAGATCAGCTGGTCAGAAGGGGAAGGACTGAAATTATATCTGAACCTCAAAAATTTTGTAAAAGACCCATTTGTCTTTGAAGTTGATGCACTACAATAACCCAGTGGGGTGGGAAGTTTCCAGGTAAACCAATTTTCACTGACCTTGTTGGCATATGTATACATATTCTGTGATGTGCTGTCAAGTGAGCTCTTTATAAATGTTAGAAATATCACATGTGGCCCAGACTGAATGAAACTGAAGAGTATCAGTGGAGCTGGGGAACTTTTTCCTATTAATTGAAATATACCTGGTTTCTTCACCAGAGTTAAAATAAATTGCTGGTTGTTCTGTTTTGTTTGGTAATAGATGAAATAAGAAAATGCTCAGTACTTAACAAAGTATCTCACCTCCTAGGGGGCCTTTGCAGAGCTGAGACCTGCTAAAGGAACATTAAATTCATGCCATTTCCTTTAGTCCTGTTCTCCTGGACAGGGTGGAAGATAGACAGGCCAGGAGGCTCTTATTTATGTTTAAATATTTTATTTGTTTGAACATATATAACTGGATCTGCTGCATCTGTATGTATAGGCTAGTTAAATTGTAATAACATTTGTATTTCCTGTTTATTTTCTATTTAACAATTATGTTTTACAAAGCTCTAAACCTTTTGTATATTTAAAGTATAAGTAACTACTACGAAGACACCAATATGCAATGTGTTAATTATTGTAACTATCCTACTAACCTGTTTTGAAACTGTCTCATTGCTATTTGTTTCTCAATAAAATTAATAAAAATAAGTAAACATTTAAAAAATAGAGTGGTTCATAGAACGTAATCTGTATGAACCTGGCATAGAGTGAGCAATGTGTACATAATGGAGAAAGGACAAGGTGTCATGGTGACAAGCTAGTGTTCTGAAGGGAGCCCCTCCTGGATGTTGATGCTGCCCATGGTAATGGCAGGAAGTGAGGTGAGGGAATGACAGGAATAGCTGCTAATTTTTGAGCCATAGTTCTTGCCAGGGTGACACTGCCCACAGGGAGCATTTGGACCTACCTACCTTCCTACCTTCCTTCTTTCTTTTTCTTCTTTTTCCCTCCCTCCCTTCCTCTCTTGCTCCCTCCCTCCCTCTCTCCCTCCCTCCCTTCTTCCCTTCCTCGCTCCCTCTCAAATCCAAGTGGCTCAGGGCCCTGGAGTAGTGTACACTTGACATTTCTGTGGAACAAGGACCTGACCTGCTTCAGTATGACTTCTAATTGTTGGACTACTTGAGGAACTGAAAAGCTAATATCACACGGATGAGATTTCAAATGAGAGAGCTTCCTGTAACACCAAAGCACTGTCCCATATCATGGGTGTTATTTTTACACTCTCTTTTCATTGTAATCATTAATATATTAATTGCACAGATTTCCATATATGCATATATTGTACATTGATCATATCCATCTTCCCTGTTCTCTCCTCCCTTCCCTGGCTTCCTTCACAATTTCCTCTGGTTCCTCTTCTACTTTCAGGTAATCTCTGCTTTCACATATCAGATAAATCATACAATTCATTCTGTATCTGGCTTATTTTGCTCAATGTGATGTCTTCTAGTCCCATCCATTGTCTTGCGAATGATAAAATTTCCTTCTTATTTGTGGTTGAATATTTCTTCATTGTATATGTAACCCACATTTATTTTCTTTATGCATTTATCTGATGGACACCGAGGCTAACTCTGTGTCTTCACTGTTGTGAATAGTGTTACAGTAAACATGGCGTGCAGGCTTCTCTATTATATGCTGGCTTTTCATTTCCTTTGGATACACACCCAGTAGTGGGATAGCTAGATCACAGGATAGTTCTATTTTTCATGTTTCGAGGAACCTCCATACTGATTTCTATGACAACCGTAGTAATTTACATTGTTTGTAACCCACAGTTTACAGTAGTCTTAAATATTAAGCCCAGACATTTGTACTACTGCATACACCTTGATAATTTTGCTCTGTCATCCTTATTTCAATTAAGGTTGCTTCTTCCCTGTCATATTCACGTAGATCTTGTGTGTAGTCTCCATCCAGATGCTAGTCCAAATTCTTTATTTACCTGTACTTCTCTTCTTTCATTTCCCCATACTTTCTTGTACAGAATAGCTTCTGATCTTTTAAATCTACACTTCTTTATTTATTATTATAACATCTGCCTTTATCACATTTTTTACTCCAATGATGCCATACATTTACATGTTGAAATGTAGATTGTTTCAGTCTAAATTATGTTCCATCTTTCACATACTATTGTTAGGGAAGTATGTTAATTTGAAGAGGGCAACAGTATACATGAGTTTTATTCACTGTCAATTCCACTTCAGGACAAAAATGAGATATTATGGAATATGTATTGTAAAGAGAGTTGAGAGCAGCTATCTTGGAAAATGAGAAAGTTGCTGGAGAATTGGTATCGGACAGAAGTGTGGGGAAAGTAGATGGTGGTAGTGAATGAACACGGGGAAGAAGTGTTTTTATGCAGAGGTGGGAAGCCTAGACGTGGCAGTAAAGAGAAAACCATGATCTCAAATGCCTGCCTCTTCATCCTCGTTCAGGAGCTCCTCTCCACCCAGAATGCTTGCTGTATTCTTCACCCACCTGTATCGTGTCTGGCATTAAACCTTATTCTTTTTAAAGATTGCTCTGACCCTTTTTGGCTGAAAGAAGAGATGGTGGGTGAGGGAATGGTCTGTCCAGCCTGGGCCCTGTGCCAGGCTTGATGCCTGTGCTCTCAGCCCTTCCCCCGAGAGAGAGCACTGCCACTCTTAGAGTGAGGAAGGCATCAGATCAGGCTCTGGACTTCACCTTGTCCAGTGTCCATGGAAGCGTGGCTCAGCACAGCTGGCCCTGTAGCCTGTATTTTGTCCATTGTACCACACAGTCCTTAAATTGACCCTAATGGCCGAATTGAGAGACACTTTGTGGTGGAAAAAGAATGATGGCTATTTGAGACTTGAGCCCATCTAACTTTTGATTTTCAGCCTTGTATTCGAACCATTCTTTGTCCTTTTGGCCCCAGTATCTTAATCAGCTAGTTATTTTCTTTGAAAACATTTAATTTATCATCTTTTATTACCATAACATTTACCATATGCCTTATTCATTATGGGTGTTCAGTACTTAGTGATGGATTTAAATGTGTAAGGTCTGTGCATATTTTCAAATGCTTAAGGAGCACCTGAAAATGTAGTGCAGTAATACAGTGTGGAAAATACAGTGTAGAAAATATAATGTAGTAATACAGTGTGGAAGGCCTCAACAGAGGGAAATGTGGTTTTGCAAATGTAAAATGCATAACTTGAATTTGCATCCAAAATAGTGAAGGTCAAAGACTTTCTTTCATTAAAATGTAGAACTTTAAAATTCAAATTCTCACTCTCTTGACTGTGTAATTCTTTTTTGGGGGATACCCATAATTTTTAGATTCATGTGCATTAATACTTATTAATTTATTCAGATATGATTATGTTTCACTTAAAGCATTTCAAACATTTTTGAGGGATTTAAATGTTAAAAGTAAAAAAAAAAAAAAAAAAGCAACTAAAAAAACCAGGCATCGTGGCACATGCCTGTAATCCCAGCACTCGAGAGTCTGAGGCTGTAGAATTGCCATGAGTTCAAGGTCAGCCTGAGCTACATAGTGAGTTCAAAGCCAGCCTAAACTACACAGCTAGACCCTGTCTCAAAAAACAAAGCAACTAAAGAAATTCTACCTGCTGTTGTTTATCTACAACTTAAGTCCATATCACCTCTTTACTTGGAGGGTAAGACTGGATACCTGTGCTCAGTCTGTCTTAGACATTCATGTCAGTTGCAGCAATGTTTAGATGATCTTTTGTTTAGTATTGAATTTCTGCTCTTCTGTTTTCCAGGTCCTGTTGGAGTAGGACTGAACGAGCTGAAGCGGAAGCTGCTGATCAGCGATACACAGCACTATGGTGTGACAGTGCCCCGTGAGTTGGGAATTATTCAGTACTGCTTGGATCCCAGCAGCAGCAGTCACTCAGTACTTACTGAGCACACACAGTGCCTGTGGTCCAACCACACACCTTCCAAGTCCCTTCAGTGACACTGTTCACATTTTACAGAGGAGCAAACTGAGGCACCAGAGCATCAGAGAATTGCCCTTAATTGCACAGATCTTTGGCAGGGTCTTTGTTAACGGCAGCTTCCCTACTTTTAGGTTTTTTATGATGGATTTTTATACAGGATGACATCAACTTACTATTTACAAATTTCTTCAGAAGTAAAAGTCTCACTGTGCTATTTTGTAAAATAAGTGCTAATGTTTTCCAGTTTTTCATCAGTTTTACAAGTAGAAGAACCAAACCACAGAGAGCTGAAGAAGGTTGGCATAACACAAACCTTTCTCAATTACCTTTTACATGTAGTAATTGGCAGGTTGTGTTAAATGGCTTTTCATGGCCATATAGCCCAAACATGGTAGGCTTCTTTTCAGTTCACAGAATTAGATCTATTTTTATATAAGTGGTTTTCATAGGCCTTCTTACAAATGAAATATGATGCTTGAAACATTTTGAATCTCCAGAATAAATGCCATTTGACTATTTAATATGTTGATGTTAGAAAGCTGTCTAAAAGGCTAAATTGAAATGTTGGCATTTTCAAGTGGTTTTAGTATTGCTTTTTCAAAAAATCATTTGTATATTGCCTTTAGCAATGTTCTTTAGTTTTGGAAGAGATCAACTTCATTTTAAAATTATAGTTCTCTGTTACCTCACATTACTTCTTGTTACTACATTTTGCCAAATTATTTTATTTATTTATTTATTTATTTATTTATTTATTTATTTGCAGAACCAGGGATTGAACTCAGGCCCATGCACTTGCCAGAGAAGCACTTATTCTACTGAGCCATCTTCCCGGCCCCTTGCCAAATTATTTTTTATAATCATTTTTCAACCATAAGTTACAGAACTGCTGGTTTCCACAAGCAGAGATGAATATAAAGGAAAATGTGGAATTACAGATCTTTTTTTAATTCAGTTTTTTAAAAAAAGAAATTAAGTTGCTATATACAGGTAATCAGTACAAATTAAATCAAATTAAATTTACACCTACAGGTGAGCAGTTACCTAGAAATTTAGACATTTCTGCAAAGGCAGATTACAAAAATATAAACTTGTTAATTTCTATACATTCATCTCCTTGTTCATCTTAATCTTTGCATCACTGTCAACAGCAGTTTAAGACAGGTAACCTGTCTCCATTTTGTGGAGAAGGAAACAGGTGGAAAGGGTAGTCTGCCAACACAGGACCTATAGGTAATAGTTACACTTGGATTTGAAATCAAGTTTTATGTTACCACTTCTCAGGCTCTTTCTTTTTTGTGGCACTAGGAATCCTTTCAATTCCAGACTATTTATTGAATCCAGTGAGCAGTTAAAACTAACTTCTTTTGAAGATGATAAATATTAGTAAGGCTGCCTATCAGATATAACCTTCTAGGGTGGTTTTGGTATTAGTGAAGGTCCTAGAACAAGGTGCTTTGGTCTCAATTACTCAACTAATAAGGTAGTATTTGTCTCTGAAGTTATTGGAAAAGTCAACAATATCCAGAAAGGTTAGAACTTTGTAAATAAATCCTGAAGTAGTTATTTATACTCTGAATAGTTATTTATATACTTTGAAACAGGTGTTAATGTCAATCAGATATGATACAGTAGCGTTTGCTAGGCTTGCCTGATAAGAATTCCCTTAGGTTTTTTAGGAAAGATACCCAAGGTGCTGTATTTATAGCAAGTGTCTGAGGTAATTCACAGTATTAGACATATTTAGAAAACAGCTATAATATCCACTCAGGATAATTTAATTCAAGAAGAATGTATCTTTAAGAGGAATTCTAGAATTTCCTTTTTTTTTTTTTGTAAAATACCTTGGACAGGGGCTGCGGAGATGGCTCAGTGGAATAAGTGCTTCCCTGGCAAGCACAAGGGCCTGAGTTCAATTCCTGGTTCTGCAAAAAACCAAAAAAAAAAATGAAAAACAAAACAAAACAAAAAAAACAAAACAAAACAAAAACAAAAAACTTGGACAGATTGTGGAATATTGGATAAGAATTACTGCTTTGAATATTCTACTATTCTGCTTGATATTTCATTCTATAATTCTCTCTTCTAAAACATAAAATACTCACCATAGTAGGTAGAATGAAAGAGATGTGGGCCAGTGAAACTCTTGTATATTACTGATGGGAATGTAAATTAACATTTTGGGAAACTAAGTAGTCACATCCACTAAAGTTGTGTAAATATACACCAAGTGACTGAGCAATCCATCTCTGGTTGTAAAGCCAACACAAATGTGAGTGTACATTCACTAAAAAGCTATGTACTTGGGTATCCTTAAAAGTGTTATGTGCAGCTGGGGAGATAACTCAGTGACATAAGCACCTGCCTGGAAAGCACAAGATCCTGAGTTTGATCCCCAGTCAAGAAAAAAAAAAAGAAAGTATTACACACAGAGCTCAAAATTAAGACTACTTCTTCCAAATTTTCTGATCAAGAACATTATGGGGCCAAAGAGGAAAGTGATCGATGACATAGAGTGAGCCTAAGGAGAGTCACATGGGGAGAAGATACTCTCTCAGGCTTTCACAGAGAGCACATTGGCCAAGCATTGGCCGTGACTCATTCACATGGCTGCACTGATAAGGGTTCTACAATCTGAGGTACAGGATCTCAGGACAAATCCTGAGGGCATTTCACTGACCTTCTCAGACCAAAAAGCTACAACTCTTGTTGCATAGGTCCTGCTTTACCTTGGTCTTAACCATCCAGCAGAAAAGTATGAAGACGAAATTATAAGAAATAAAGCCATGCTGTTAAGTTGAGCTGTGGGGGACTCAGGTTAATAATTTCTGACATTGCCAGTTAAACAGAAGACCCAATGCTATTATGGGCTACTGGACTCTTTTAGAATATTTTGCTGAGTTTACACACCTATAATATTCAATAACGGAACTTAGGAAAAATGGGGTATACCGATGAATGTCCATTTTGTATCTGTGTATTCAAAGTGGTTGGGATAGATATATAGTTACATTCTGTTAATGAATAGAATGATTTGTTCTAATGGTGTTTGTAAATAGGATCACAAGTCCGCATCTTGTACAGCAATTAACCACTAAGAAGAATATATGCAGTGTATTATTTGTTGAAAAATAAAAAAAAGAAAAAAAGAGAAAAAAAAATTAAGACTACTTCAATGCCCATCAGCAGTAGAATGCATGAGCAAATTATGATATATTATGATATAGTCACACAGTTGAGTACTAGAAATGTGTATTATGAGTATTTTTACAATTTCAGAAAATCAACACTTAGTATGTACTATGAGAAATTTGGAGGAGGTGGTCTGGGAAGGAAACCCAAGCCAGGATTCATGAGTGCTAGTTGGTTTTGTGCTGCTTCATAGAGTTCTGGTTTCCTGGGCATGTTTGATCTGCAAAAATTCATTAAGCTCCACTTAAATGTGTTTCCATGACTTGTATGTAAATTTTTCTGTTTATCTTACTCAGCTTTTTGAATGTTAAAGTAAAATACTTAGCAGTTTAATTAATCACAATTTGCTGATGTTGATTTCCTGATTTTGATAACATGTGATAGTTAAATCTTGTAAGAGGGAGCTCAGCAGCGAGTGCACGGAAGCTCTCTGTGCTTCTCTTGTAACTATTTTTGAATCTATAGTTACTTCACTTAAAAAAAAAAAGTTCACATACTATTAAACAACAAGCCATACCTTGAGTAATATGTTTTTAGGCATTGTCATCATTTGGGCCTACAGAAACTAAATTGGTTATAAAGCACTAGATAATATATTCTTATAGGTTCATATCATATGTACAGTCCCTAATGCAAAACATCATCACATGGCACATACCAGTATTTACTTTTATTTTTTAAAGAATACAACATGTAAGACAAACCATTAAAAATGATACAAAATTTCATTAAAATAACAGGAATTTGACAGTGGTTGCATAATGTTATCTTCAACTTAGTTGACACAGTAGTACTTAAAGGGATACTAATTGTTGAGCTTAAATGGCTAAAAATTAGTTAACAAGAGATATGATGGTTGGTATCAAATGGATTCCAAAATCAGTACTGTCCAAACTTGGGAATCCTTGGAATGTATTAATTATTGAAACTGTCCTATTAATCGGTTTTGTAATAATAACCATAATAACCATAGTTATTATTTTCTGTGATTTCTCATGGAGATCATTTTGGCTGCCACAAGTAAATCTATTATGATGCAGTTTGGGTACAAAACTTTTGATGAACTTTTTTTTGTTTTCTTTGGCAAACACATAGGAGAATAGTGACATCATCCGGTTAAGTTTTTAAAGAAACTACCAGTCTGTTTTCAAAGAGAGTTTACTATTACATAGTCTTCTTATACTTACTGTTTATATACTTTCTGTGTATTTTTCTCAGTATCTTGTGTCTTAAATACTGACTTTTAGGCAGATATGTACTAGGTAGGGTTTTGCTCATTCTGTAAATCTCGGCTATTTAATCGGTGCTACAAAAACTAATTAAGCACAGATTGAATTATGAAAATTAATTTGCACAGCTTTTTAAAATTATTTTCTGTTTTTCCTTTCTCTATTTCATTTTCCTTTTTTCTGCTTTCTTTTAGATTTTCTAAACGTCTTTTTAAAATTATTTTATTTTATTTTTTATTAATTTTATTGAGAAACAGCAATGAGACAGTTTCAAAACCGATTAATAGGACAGTTTCAATAATTAATACATTGCATATTGTTATCTTCTTAGTGGTTATTCATAGTACAAGATGCAGACATGATATCCTGTCCAAATACTATTAGTACGAATCTTTCTTCTCATTGAGTTAAGAGAAAGTAGCTGAATATCTATCCAAACTATTTTGTATATACAGATAAAAAATGGTCCTTCTTTTGTATCCCCCTTTTTTGATTATTTTTGTCAGAGATGGATATCCCATTACCATTTAAATATTGTAGGTGCGTGAATTCAGCAAAATATTCCAATATAGTCCAGTAGTCCATAATAGTAGTGGGTTATCCGTAGGACTGGCAATGTCAGAAGTTGTTCACTTGAACCTTTCACAGCTCAGCATATTAATATGGCTTTACTTTTTATACCTCGTTTTTATACTTTTCTGCTGGATTGTTAAGACCAAGATAAACAAGACCTATATAACAAGAAATGCATCTTTTGTATCTGATAAGGTCAGATAAATCCCCTCAGGATTCACCCTGAAACCCTGTACCGCAATTTGCAGATCCTTTGTCAGTGTCAGCCATGTGGATGAGTCACGGCCATTGCTTGACCAATTTGCTCTTTGTGAAAGCCTGAGAGAATGTTTTCTCTCCATGTGAGTCTCCTTAGCACACTAAATGTCTTTTTAGTATTTTGTTGTAATCTACTTCTCAACTCTGGTTTATGTGTGTTTGCATTAATTTTTTCGTGGTTGCTCTATGGATTACAATATGCATATCAAATATATATTTAGAATCTTCTCAGAATTAATTTTGTCTCATTTCATATAAAATATAGAAATATGGCAAGCAAGGTTCTGACCTCTGCCTAAATCCTTTTTTGCAGTTATTGAATATATTTTTAGTTATTGAAAACTCTGTATACAATATGAATTTCACTCTAAAACAAATATTTTGATGAATTTAAGAGAAATAAAGCAGACTTTATATTTACTCAACTACTTATTCTTTCATTTCTAGAGATAAAAGTTTTTTATTTATCATTTCTCTTTACCCTAAAAAAGTCCCATGAATATTTCTTTTTAAAAAGTATTTTGGATCCAGGGAGATAGCTCAGTAGAATAAGCACTTGACTGGCAAGCACAAGGACCTGAGTTCAATCCCCGGTTCTGCAAAAAAAAAAAAAAAAAAGGTATTTTGTGTTTTTATTTTATTGTTTTAGTGCATTTTAGATGTGCAAAATTGGTTTATTTCCTTAACTATTTCTTTTAGAGCAATCTATTAGACAATTCGATTAGTTTTTCTTTATCCTTTTTTATTAGTTTCACCTTGCCTCTTGTTATGGTTTGTGCATAGGTGTCCCCCTAAAGCCTCATGCAGTCATGGGGCAGCTTCTGGAGTTTGTGCTTGATTATTGTGGGTGTGGATGCTGCACCTGCCCTGGGGCAGGGAGTTTGCCTTATAATGTAAGGAGGGAAGAGAAGCTAGTGGCTTGAGCTGCTGCTACCTCTCCCTGTGCTCTTGCTCTTTGCTGCCACCATGAAAGGTTGTTCTCTGCCTTGCACCATTCTGCCTTGGAGCCAGCTGAGTATGGACTGAAACCTTCAGTAACTGTGAGCTAAATAAACCTTTCCTTCCTTCATTTTGAGTGTTGGGTATTTGTCCCAGCAATGAGAGAAGAGTAATTAAGATACCGCTCTTCCTGAAAGATGTTTTGTTTAATATGTCTTTTCTTCAGTGTCTTAGGTAAATTAATATCTTGTTTTCATAATCTGTGACAAGAAATCTGTGATCATGTAAATCAGCCCTTATATGGACTGTATCTCTTCCAGTTGCTAAATTTTTTATGCATCATTTTTTATACATGTTCAACTTTTACTATTTGGTTATAATATATCTGGGCATGTTTTTTAAATGAACTTAACCTGTTGAGATTTTCTGTGCTTCTGAAATCTGTAAGTTTATTTCCTTTACCATATGTAGCAGTATGGAGATTATTAATTCTTTAGATACATTTTTTTCCTACCCAGTCCTTTATTTCCTCTTCCATGTTACACATATGGTAGCCATTTCAGTCTTTTCACCAAGGTCTCTGGAGTTTTATTTAAATTTTTATAACCTTTTTCCTCTTTGTTTTCCAGATTATATAATTGTTTTGCATTTGCATTTGTATTCTTTTGGTACAGGGTCTCACAGGCAGTTTGGACTTGTAGTGATCCTCCTGTCTCAGCCTCCTCAGTGCCAGTATGGCACTCCCAGAGTCTGGGGCTGACATGGCATGTGGTACTGGGGATTGAACTCGGGACATTGTGCTTACACTTTCTCCAAAACACAGATTATATAATTTTTTATTGATCTATTTTCAGCCATCTAATGATTTCTTTCTGTGAGATACTCTATTTTTTTCAGTTCTAAATTTTTCATTTTGTTTTTTACAATGTCTGATTTTCGGCTAAAAATTCATATTTTCACTTAACTCAGGCATCTTTTCCCTTACTTTATGAAGCACAGTTCTAATAATTGCTTTAGAGTCTGTGATAATTCTAACTTTGGATCACTCAGGGTTTCCACCTATTGTTTTTCTCCAAGAGAATTGGTTATATTTCCTTGGTTCTTTTATATTGAATACTTTTGGATTATGGTCCAGATATTACAAATGTAGTGTATTAATTGTAGGTCCTGTTATAATACTACAGAGAATGTTGATGTTTTTATTTTAGAAGGAAGTGAACCTGGTTATGCTTAGACCCTTAGCTCTATCTCATTTACCTTCTCCATGTTGCATTAGGTCTGTCCTGATTCAGGGATTAGTCTATATATGATTCATTTCTCAGTTTAGTTTCTCTATGTATTTTCTACATTGAATTGAGTGTGTATCATGCTCATGATTAAGGATTAAGCTGAGATTTGTGTATTTGGTCTCAATTCCCTTCTAATTTAGGGAGACATGATCTCCCTACACTGCCCGGGGTGGTGGGAAAGTTAAAGTCGTCTGCCTTAGCTTCCTGGGTCACTGGGACTTTAGGATTTTGGGTGCACTATTGCACCCAACTAATACTTGTATATTCTAATCTCAGTTCACTTCCGAGTTTAGAACTTAAATCTCTGCTGTGCTAGTTTGAATCTTAACTACTAATATAAGGGTGGGGATGGTTGTTCTTAGACTAATGTTGGTTCATACACAGGATTAAAGTGTTTCTTTTTCTGGGTTTCTCCCTCTTGGATTCCCATGACATATGTCAACACAGAGGAGTGTTTTTCATTCCTTGTTCTTTTATAAAAAGTCTGGGCTTCTATTGGAGTTTACCAGTATGTTGCATCCTCATGGTGCCTATAGTATGCTTTTTTATTCCTTATTTCTTGAATTTGAGGGTTTTTTGTTTGTTTGTTTGGTTGGTTTTTTTCTGGTGGAACCGGGACTGAACTCAGACCCTTGCGCTTGCCAGGGAAGCACTTATTCCACTGAGCCATCTCCCCAGCCCCGAATTTGAGTTTTTTCTTTCCTCTTTTTGATGAGATTGACTAGGGGTTTATCAATTTTATTTAATCTTTCAAAGAACCAGCTCCTTGACTCATTAATTCTTTGTACTGTTTTCTTAGTCTCAATTGCTTTAATTTCTGCTCTAATCTTTACAATTTCCTGCCTTCTTTGGGCTTTGGGCTTGGTTTGCTCTTCTTTTTATAGAAGCTTGAGGTGTGGCATTAGGACACTTAATTGTTCTTGTTCCATTTTCCTATGTAAGTTCAGCACTATATATTTCTCTCTGAGAACTGCTTTCATTGCATCCCACAAATTCCAGTAAGTTGTGTTTGAGTTTTTGTTGGCTTGAAAGTATTGTTTAATTTCATCTGTGACCCATTGGTTTCTGAAGAGGTTGTTATTTAATTTCCATGTGGTTTTGCAATTTGTTTTGTTGTTAATTTCCAGTTTTGTTGCACTGTGGTCAGCAAATATGCATGGGATAATTTCTGTTTTCTTGCATTTAAGCATGATCTATGGACTAATATGTGGTCTATTTTAGAGACTATCCCATGTGCAGCTGAAAGGAATGTACATTCAGATGTTGTTGGGTGGAGCAAATGTCCACCAAGTCCATTTGTTCAAAGGTTTTGTTCAGTTCTACTATCTCTTTGATAATTTTTTCCTGCTTGACTTATCTTTCTAAGCTAAGGTCCCCTGTTAATATTGTGTCATTGATTATTAGATTTTTCATATCCTTTAAAATTTATCTTATATAGTTGGGTGCTCCCATATTTGGTGCATACATATTTATGACTGTTATTTTTTCCTCTTGAAATTTTCCCCTAACCAGTGTGCAGTGACCTTCTTTTTCTCATTAATCATTCTTGGTTTGAAGTTTAGATTGTCTACAAGCAGAATAGCTACCTCTGCTTTTTTCTGAGCTCCTGGAGCATGTAATATTGTTTTTTATCCTTTGACTTTCAGCGTATGAATTTCTTTTTGAATTAAATGTGTTTCTTGTAAATAGCGTATTGTTGGATTTTGTTTCTTGATACTCTCTGCCAATCCATTTCTTTTAATTGGTGAATTGAGTCCATTTACATGGTTATAATTGATATGTATTGGTTTGTTTGTCATGTTCTTTTCCTATTGGTGGTTCCCTACTTTTACTGTGTTTAATTGTTTTCCCTGTGTGGTGGGTTCTTTCTCTTGTTATTCTTGGAGTTGTGGTCATTTTTTTTTTTTTTTTTTTTTTGTGGAACCGGGGATTGAACTCAGGGCCTTACGCTTGCCAGGGAAGCGCTTATTCCACCGAGCCATCTCCCCGGCCTGGAGTTGTGGTCATTTTGATTCCTTTCTAGAATGTCTTCTAGTACTCTGTGTTGGGTTAGTTTGGTCATCATGAATTGCTTTACTTGTCATGAAAGTACTTTACTTCTCTATTAAATTTGAAAGAGAGTTTTGCAGGGTTTATCAGTCTAGGTTGCAGTTTGTTTTCTTGTAGGACTTGAAATACTTCACTCCATGTACTTCTTGATGATTTATGTTGAAAAATCTGCTGTTATTCTGTTGGTTTTTCCTTTAAATGTGATCTCTTTCTCTTCTCTCGTGGCTTTTAGTATGTTGTTCTTGTGCTGAATTTCCAGGATCTTCATTATTATATATCTGGGTGTAGATTTGAGTTGATATTATTTGGAGTTCTATATTCCTTAGTTGTCTGAATATTAGATTGTTTCCCCATATTTGGGAAGTTTTCTGCTATTACATCTGCCCATATTCTTTTTATGTTGTTTGTGTTGGCTCTTTCTTTCTCATTGATACCTATTAGTCTTCTATTGTTCATCTTTGCATCATCTTGCAGCTGTTGAATTATTATTTCCTGGATCCTTGTTTTTAAGAGATTTTTCTTTTCCTGATCACTAGCTGCAACTATGTCTTCAAGGTCTGAAAGTCTAGCTTCACTTTTTTTTTTTTTTTTTTTTTTTTTTTTTTTTGTGGAATCAGGTATTGAACTCAGGCCCTGTGCTTGCCAGGCAAGCGCTTATTCTACTGAGCTATCTCCCCGGCCCTGCTCTATCTTCACTTTCATTCAAACAGCTTTGACAACTTTTAATGGAAGTTTTAATTTTCTGTATATGTCTTTGAAGCTGCTTTATGCATTCTTCCTATATTATGCATTTTTTCCTATATTTCTTATTCAAGTTTCCATCATTTTTCTGTTCTCTGTTTTTTTTATCACTGTCTTCTTTATACATGCTTAGTAATTCTTTCAGTGTAGTTATCATTTCTTTTTTACCTAGGATATTATTTCTGATCTTATTTCCTATATACCCTTCTGCAGTTGTTTCTTTAGTTCAGTTGCTATTATTTCAGAGATTTCGGATGTGCCTATTTCTTCTATGTCAGTGTCTCCTAGATTTATTCTGGGTGGGCTTGGGTTCTGAGATTGCATTTGGTTCCTTCATGTTGTCATGGTCTATTTCAGAGAGAGCTCTTTATTTTGATTTCCATGAACTTTGATTATAGGTAGCTGTATCACTGCAATCAGAGCCTCTTTGTAATGAATCTTTTCTTTAGGTATCTTTTTGTGTCAGAGATTCTTGTTTGTTGTGTCCCAAGATTTTGCTGTCTTTATTGAGAGTGGGATATTGGTTTCCATTTGGCACTGTCCTCTGTTCTTTAGTATAGGGCTTTGGTGAGTTTTTATCTAAGTACCTCCCAATATTATTATTACCCAAGGAAGACTATGTGGTTAAAGCAGATGTGGTATTTTAGTTACAGCAGTACAATTAGCAGTATAACAGAAAGTGAAATTTAGAAATTGACAAACTTTGATAACTAATGGTTTGTATTTTAGACCATAGGAGCAAACATTATAGCTGTACAGCAAAGCAGATCATAAACTGAGAATTTGTATGCAAACTGGTTCCTCTGAGTTCTGTCTGGGCTCCTCCCCTTCCCATACCTGGAGTCTTGCAGGTGCGCTAGTTCCCCCACACTGCCTGCTGCCTTCATGCCGTGAGGAGATCCTGTAGGTCTGGGCCTGAGACTGGGCCCTACTGGGCCTAAAAGTTTGCCTTAGCTCACCAGGTCTAGCCACAGGTCTTAGCCTCTCCTCTGAGAACTGTGCCACCAAATTCTGCCCTCTGTGCCAAATTCCACCTGCCAGGCTGAACTCTACCTGTAGGGCCAAGTTGGTCTGCAGAACTGGACCCCGCCTGCTGGGCTGCACCTCAGTTCCTCTGCACCACTGAATAAAAAGAAAAATGTTAATTTTAAAGATCCATTTTACTCTCTTGGTTTCATTGTTATTGGTGTTGTCAAATAATCCTGTATTTGTCACCTCATTCAATAACAAACAGTGAAGCAAAACTACTGATAGTATGGAAATCATTATATTCTAATATGCTGTTTATAATTACATAAAGTTAAAATACATTTAATGACTTCGTTCATTTCAGAGAACTAAACTTTGAAGGCAGATTACCATGCACAATATGAGGGAGACAGCAAAATAATTTCAGCCTACCTTGTAACCTAGTGGACAATAGACTTGCTGCTGAGAATAAAGATCAGTAAATAAAATAATAATCATGTATACAAAAGAAAACAATTTTCCCTTAAGGGTTCACAATGCCACTTATATTTAATTATATTAAAAAGACTTCAAACAAAATACAGTTGAATTTAACTTCCAATTAATCTAACTTCCAATTTTAACAATAGTGGAAAACCTATATTTATGACACTTTAACATATTTTATTAGCTAATTTGCCTTTTCACGTTTTTAAATCCATATAAGGAAATAGCTTCAAATATACTTTGACTTTTTTAAATAATATTTTCGTTAAAGTGGCTAATGTGGTTTTCCTAATTTTCTTTTTTATTAAATCACAGATACTACAAGAGCAAGAAGAAGCCAGGAGAGTGATGGTGTTGAATATATTTTTATTTCCAAGCACTTGTTTGAGACAGATGTACAAAATAACAAGTATGTAGTGGATATTTTGTAGAAATTTCATGTGGCTATTGTTTTCTAAGTATGTGACTGTACATTTGGTTTTAGATAACTTGGGGTTCTTTTCCCTTTAAATTGTGTTTTAATTGTCATATTTGAAACTTACAAAAGTGATAATTCAATAATTGTCACCAGTCTTTGCCTTGATTTTTAAATAAGTTGCAAGTTGTTGCATTTCTGTTAGATGATGTGCTCACAGTGGTGGTGAAGCTAAGGTGTGCGTGCAGACTGCCATCACCGGAAGCTGCAACAGGTTCAGCATCCCCTATTTAGGAGATTTTTTGCATCCTGTGCTTTGCTAGTAGCTTTGTGACATCTCTCCTCCCTACTAATTTACCCTTAATGTTCAAGTTGGGTAGAATTTTACTTTAAACATTAGTGGGCAACTGTGTACTCTATTGCTAGATCCTTTACACATAGACACACACACACACACACACACACACACACACACACACACACGCATACACACACTCACACAACCCTTATTTTCACCTTGCCACTTCAAAAATTGGATGAAATTCTTATCCTGTATGTATTACCTTCTCTAGCTAGCTCTAAATTTTCCTTCCAGTTTTCCATATGCTCAAGCATGAGTATTTCAGGGTATCAGAAGCAATGTATGTTTTAATGCAGGATTGTGAAATTTTATTGAAACATTGAAATGCTTTCTTTGCATTTGGTGCAATGATGGTGTTTTTATAGCACATAATCGGCTGTGCTGGTTCCGTCAGCCACCACCCAGCTCCCGCATTCTGAAGCCGAGTGCGGCTGCTCTGTAGTGCGTAGTGAAGTTTCAGTAGTTTCTATTGTTTGCCTTATCCATCCTTTTATTGTATTGCATTACTTCTGAGAAAGGGGGTGATGGAAAATGTTAGAGTTCCACTGGGCTACTTTTTCTTTTGCTTAAGTGTAATATAAACAGGTATTACTGATTTGAACATGTAGGATAGAATTTTTAAAAATTGACATGCTGAAGTATGTGTCCTATTTATTTTATTAAACATGGTAAAAATTTACATGTTCGGCACAAATATCTTTACCTAAGAGTTATATCCTGACACCTATTTTTTTAATTCCAAAGTAATTCTGGTACATCTCTAATTTTCTACAGGTTCATCGAATATGGTGAATATAAAAACAACTACTATGGCACAAGTATAGATTCAGTTCGATCTGTCCTAGCTAAAAACAAAGTTTGCTTGTTAGATGTTCAGCCTCATGTAAGTAAATGGCAAAAGTAATCTTGTGACCCATGTAATCCACTGCACTCCCGCTGAACATTTCAGTTGGAGGTAGAGCAATGTAAAGTCTGTTCATATCAGTGAATTTGAGACATCTTTGGTGGGAAAAGAAGCCCATATTATTAGAAAAGAGGAGTAGAAAAATCCCCAAGAACCATATAACTCTTGTTTTTATTCAGTTTAGTAATTCTTAGGTATTTCTATATATTTCATAATCTTACAAAATACCTTATTATGTACATAATATATTTTGTTATGTATTATACATTCTTTTTATATGTGTAGTATATTATATGTTACATATTAAGTGTTTACCATTTTCACAATGGACATTTTGATTGTCACTCATGTTCTCTGATTTTGGCCCCAAATATATCCTAGAAGTAGAGAACCTCATAGGAATGGCATGGACTTGATGAGAGCACTATGATGGCTGTGGGGGGGGGGAGGCGGTCATTGTCCATCGCCCTGGGACCTCCAACGAACATCCTGGACTCAGGGTGCCTTATCACACCAGCAGCTGTCCACATGCTAACCACCACACAGCATCTTCCTGGCCTTTCAAGAGGACAGGTTCTTCCTCCTCTGATAGTGTTAGCTTGGATTGCACAAATTCCAGAAGACGTCAGAAAGATCTGTAGAGGCCCCTTGCTCCTCTCAGGAGGGTGACTCTGGAGCCAGCAATGAATGGCATGTCCCTGCTGAGCGCCAGTGCTCTGCGTGGTTCTCACCTGTCTCATCTCTCAGCTGTTCCCCTTCAGTAGTCACCTTGACCATGAATGCATCCCCAGAGGCAGAGTGTGAATAACAGAAGACACTTGCAGGGCAGACAGAGAGCAGGGCTCTCCATTTAGGGACCTCTGAGGAGCAGGAGGAAGGACCTGGCTTGGCACAAAGCAGAGGCCTATGGGATGATTAGAAAAGAGGAGTAGAAAAATCCCCAAGAACCATATAACCATATGAAGTAAAGCAGGAGGTTCTTTACTCCATCATATTCTGTTGGTATTTGATCTAAAAATGAGTTTCATGGTATTTGCATTGAGTTGTTTTCAGTATTACTTATAGTGTTTTTCAAATCATTTTAAAATGTAAGTTATATTCTGTAACTTCTTTTTAAGGATATTGTTGCCTTACTTGTCAAAAATTGATTGAACAATAATATATCAAAAGATTCACTAACCTTAATGAATTTTTTCCTCAGAAAAAAATTTAATAATTTATTGGGTAATGAAAAGTGAGGAAAATTCTTTTTTTTCCTTATAGACTGTGAAGCATTTAAGGACACTTGAATTTAAACCCTATGTGATATTTATAAAGCCTCCATCAATAGAGCGTTTGAGAGAGACAAGAAAAAATGCAAAGATTATTTCAAGCAGAGATGACCAGGGTGCTGCAAAACCTTTTACAGTGAGTATGAGGATACTTAGTGATAATGCAAAAAGCATTGTGTCAAGGCATATATGCAAGTGGCAACACTACTAAAGGCGAACTTGTGGCCCAAAAACCCATACAAGGCACAGTTGCATTCAAAGACGTATTTTTTTTTATAATTAACTAAAACTTGCATGAGGCTAAAGAATCTGTACTAATTTACATTGTAAGTTTGTATAATCTTTATATGATTTATGCTGACTATACTATGTACTTGCTTCTGTAGTCTACTCTTTGTCCAGGGTGGGTACCTGTAGTTTGATCAACTGCGTTATAATTCCCTTTTGTGCTTCTGAATGAATCATCATAGTAAGCTGACTCAAACTGTTTTTATACTATTTCTCTAGACCAGACATTTATATAAAAGGTAGGATAAATTTTGTGCAGATTCCCCTGATTTTTAAAGCTAAAACTGCCTGGATCAATTATTGTTAATCATTAATAGTCTAAATGAAAACTAAGAATGTGCTTTGTCTCCTGGAATCAGCAATCATATGTAACACAGTAAAAAGAAAAAGCGCCATGTTGGTATTTCTAATCAATGTTAAGTGAGTCTGGCTACTGCAAGTTAACACCCAACTGCTGGTAAGGTCTCTCTTGGCTTTTGTTTCCAGTCTGCTCAAGATGATACACTCTACCTTTGACCAAAACGTCATATCATAGTGATATATGTGCACCTATGTTTATAGCAGCACAATTTGTGATTGCCAAACCCTGGACACAACCCAGATGCCTGTCACCTGAGGAATGGATGAAAAAGACATGGTATTTTTATACAATAGAGTATTCCTTAGCTATAAAGAATGATAAACTAGAAGCTTTTATATTTAAGTGGATACCACTTGAAGATATACTCATAAGTGAAATAAACCAGACCCACATGTGTAAATATTGTATAGTCTCCCTAGCGTAAGAACTCAAAAAAAGATATAAAAATAGAAAAGTATAACACAATTAAAAGGAAAGTGAGAACTTAAGGATTAAACAACAAAGAGAGGGCAAGGAGAAAATCTAGGAAACATGACAGGGGCAAAGCCATACATTTATATTTACAAGATGGGCAAGGCAATGATCCTAAGAATCTCTACCAGGTTTTTGAAACTAGCAGTTAATTGGTAGGATTTTCACCCTGACTAACTGAATTTGCTGAAACCTGTGAACTAAGCAACTGCACTGAAGATAGCAATGTGTAATAGTAGGGTCATGCTTGGAATGCCTGTCATTCTGGTCTTTTAAATACATACTGCTTGTCATGTTATACCAATTACTACTATACTATCTCTCAAGTAAATGTCTGTTTTTTAAAAAAGGGTAATAAATAGGGGCTGAGGATATAGCTCAGCAGCTGAAGCAGCTTCCTGGCAAGCACAAGGTCCTGAGTTTGATCTCTGGTACCTTAAAAAACACAACAAAACAAACAAACAAAAAAACCCTCTTAAAAAAAAGGGTAATAAATGAAAACGAGAGACAAGGAAAAAAATGTCATAGAACTGTCCTGCTACAATGCTGTATATGGTTAGATTTCTAAATTTGTATGTAAAATATGTAATTGTTTATTCCTATTTTAAAAACATTTTTTATTTTATTTATTTTTTTTTCTTCACATTCTGTAGGGATTCAAAGTTTAACATCAATACTTGATGGAAAATACTTGTTCCACGTTATGTCTAGGATGTTTGATAGTCAGACAAATAGATTAAACTCAATTGCTTATATTTTGGAGTAATAATATCATTAAGCTTCTCTTCTGGAGGGTTAACAACCTAAGTTTGCAGACCAAAAATTAGAGAAAAAGAAGGGCTGCAAGGACAGCCAACATTTTGTCCCTAACCTTTCAAGATCAGTGAGGACTCAGGACCCAGGAGAACCTGTACTGTAACATCCTGTAATTCAGTTGTGTCCCAAATTTTCTGATCAAGGAAATTATGGGACCACAAAGGAAAGTGATCAATGGTGTAGAGTGTGCCTAAGGAGAGTCACATGGAGAGAAAATTTTCTCTCAGGCTTTCACAGAGAGAAAATTGGCCAAGCAATGGCTGTGACTCATCCACATGGCTGACATTGACAAAGGTTCTACAATCTGAGGTACAGGATCTCAGGATAAATCCTGAGAGGATTTCCCTGACCTTATCAGACCCAAAAGATACAACTCTTGTTGCATAGGTCCTGCTTTACCTTGGTCTTAACCATCCAGCAGAAAAGTATAAAAATGAAATATAAAAAGTAAAGCCATATTAATATGCTGAGCTGTAAAGGCTCAAGTCAACAACTTCTGACATTGCCAGTCCTACAGAAGACCCACTACTGTTATGGACTACTGGACTATATTGGAATATTTTGCTGAATTCACACACCTACAATATTTAAATGACAATGGAATACCCATCTCTGACAAAACTGAACCAAAAAAGGGGATACAAATGAAGGACCATTTTGGTTCTGTATATACAATATATTTAGGATAGATATACAGCTACTTTCTCTTAATTCAATGAGAAGAAAGATTGGTACTAATAGTATTTGGACAGGATATCATGTCTGCATCTTGTACTAAGAATTACTACTATGAAGACAACAATATGCAATGTATTAATTATTGTAACTATCCTACTAATCGGTTTTGAAACTGTCTTATTGCTATTTGTTTCTCAATAAAATTAATTTTATAAAAGATAATAAGCAAACAAAGGTGAAGAACTTTGTCCTCTTGTTAATTATCTTATGTTTAACTTCAGTCAGTATTAATCTATGAACTGCATTGTAGTTGTAAAATAGTGGAGATCATGTTTTTCATTCTCAGTATTTGGTCTTTTTTCAAAATGCTGACGACATATGTTTGTGCTGAGTAGATACTGTCATGTGATATTAGTCTGAAAGCTCGATTATTGCTAAAATTTTTTCTGTTACAAAATCATGTGACACTGAAATATAGACTCAAATTATCTGTATGTTTTAATGTGAAGAGTTATATTATTTATGGTTTTAAAGGCCTATAAATTAAAATTATCTTAAGATTTTACTCTTTCTTTTTTTCCCATAATTTTATTGATAAACAAATAGCAATGAGACAGTTTCAAATCAAATTGGTAAGACAGTTTCAATAATGAACACATTGCATACATTCCTCCCAGTGGTTAATTGCTGTACAAGATGCGGACATGATAGCCTATCTACAAACACTATTAGAACAAATCACTCTATAAGATTTTACTCTTTCACATGTGTGTATATACTTACAAAATGTTGATTTTGATAGCTAAAATATCTCCTAGTGTCAAAATGTGGCCAAGAAGGGCTTCTCAAACCCCTCTAGTGAGCCAGAGTTGGAACATACTGTCCTTTGATAATATATCCAAGTCTGAAAGAATGGTTTGTGTTATAAATGCTTTCCTATGAGTATGCACAAACAATGCCACCTGGCAAAGCACCAGATTAAATCTTCCCTTCTTGGACAGGATATCATGTCTGCATCTTGTACTAAGAATTACTACTATGAAGGCAACAATATGCAATGTATTAATTATTATAACTATCCTACTAATCAGTTTTGAAACTGTCTTATTGCTATTTGTTTCTCAATAAAATTAATTTTATAAAAGATAATAAGCAAACAAAGGTGAAGAAGCTATTTTAATAACATGTTCATGTAATAGTTAGTGGCTAACTGCTTACTTGTTCGTTTGTTTTGTTAGGTTGCCTTTATTTCATTTGGGTTTTTTTTGTTTGTTTGTTTCTTCTTTCTTAAATTATCTTTAGGTTTATTGTACCATTTAGATATAATGATCACATTCATCATGGGGAGTTTGATTTATCTTTTTTCCCCCATTCCCCTTGCTTCCCCTCCTTCAACCCCACTTCCCCTACTTATTTACAAAGCTTTGTTCCCATTTTATCCTTTTCATGTTTTTTTTTATTTTTATCCTTTTTTATCATTTTTATCCTTCTCATTTTTTAGCCTCATTTTTTCATTTTTATTCTTCTGATTTTTTTACCCCTGCCTCTACCCTAGTTCATCTTTTGAAAAATTCCTTCCTATTTTACAATTCAGTTTCTCACACCACTGAGACAATATATATTGACGTTTTTCCAATTTATTTCATTTGAATGTGGTCTCAGGATGCATCCATTTAGCTAGAAATGTCTCTAATTTACCCTTCTTTATGGTTGAGTAATACTCCATTGTATAAAAATACCACATCTTTTTTATCCATTCCTTGGTTGATGCGCATTTGGATTGTTTCCAAGATTTAGCTGTTACTAATTGTGCTACTATAAATGTCAGTGTGCATATATTGCTGTAGTATGATGGTTTTAATTCTTTCAGGAAGATACCAAGAGGGGCAATAGCTGGGTGAAATGGGACCTCTAGCTCTAGTTTTCTGAGGAATTGCCACACTGATATTTTCCACAGTGGTTGTACCAACTTAAACTTCTACCCTGCAGCATTTGTTATTGGTCAAGTTTCTTAATAACAGCCATTCTTTCTGGAGTAAGGTGGAATCTCAGCATTGTTTTAATTTGTATCTCTCGAATGACCAGTGATGCTGAACATCTTCTCATATATTTATTTGCTGTTTGTATTTCTTCATGTGAGAAGTACTCATTTCAGATGTGCATATTTGGATTGGTTCTTTTACGTTTGGGGGTGTGATTTCTTTTTAGATCTTTATATGTTCTCAGTAGTAATCCTATGTCTAAGGAACAGCTGGCAAAATTTTTTTCCTACTCTTGGGTGTCTTTTCACTGTATTAGTGACTTCCTTTGCTGTGCAAAAGCTTTTTAATAAGATGAGATCCTCGTTGTTGATTCTATATAGTATTTCCCATGTAGTCAGGATTTTTGTTCTTGAAGTTTCTGCCTACCCCTGTACCTTCAAGAGTTGTACCTGTTTTCTCTTCTAGCAGCAGATTTAGTGTGTCTGTTTTAATATTTAGATCTTTGATCTTTTTTTACTTTAATTTAGTGCATGGTGATGAACATGGGTCAAGGTTGTTTTTGGCCTGTGAAGAGCCAGTTTTTCCTGCACTGTTTATTAAAGAGGCCGTCTTTCTTCCAGTGAACATGTTTGGCCCTTTTGTGAAAGATGAGGTAGCTCAGTGTGTAAGGACTTGTTTCTACATCTTCTAATCTCCATTGACCCTCAGGTTTTGTTTTTGTTTTTGTCAGTACCATGCTTTTTCAAAAAAATGTATTTAGTACCGGGTCTACTCTACAGGTTGGACTTGTAGCGATCCTTTTGTTTTTAGCCTCCCAAGCACTGGGATTATAGGCATGTGCCACCACACCCAGTCTACCATGCTGTTTTTATTCACAGTAGCTCTGTAGTATAATTTCAGGTCTGGTATTGTGATACTCCTTGCCTTTCCTTTGTTGGCCAGGATTGCGTTTGTTATTATAGGTTTCTCATGGTTCCAAATCAATTTTAGGAGTGTTTTCTCTATTTCTGTAAAGCATGCTAATGGTATTTTGTTCAGGATTACATTAAATCTGTATAGCAGTTTTGGAAGTGTGGCCATTTTCATATGTTAGGTCTTCCTATGCAAATCAATAAATGTAAAACACCATATCAACAGAGTCAAAGATGTTTTAAAGATTACATAATCATCTCAATAGACATGGAAAAATCATTTGACAAAGTTGAATACACATTCATGATAAAATAAATCCCTGCAGAAAACTGGAATGGGAGTCTTTAATAGTCAATCTGATAAATGCCATTAAGGACAAACCAACAGCCAACATTATACTAAATGGCCCAAAACTGAAAGCTTTCACTCTAAAATCAGGAACAAGACAAGGATATCCACTATCACCACTCCTATTCCATATAGTCCTGGAGACATTAGCCAGAGCAATGAGACAAGAGAGAGAAATAAAAGGCATAAGGATAGCAAAGGAAGAAATTAAATTACCATTATCTCCAGATAACATGGTGCTCTACATAGAAAATCCCCAAAATCTCCACCAAAAGACTTCTATATTTAATAACCGAATTCGTAGCATAGCTACAAAGTCATCACTCAAAAATCAATAGCATTCCTGTACACAAATAACAAAATCACTGAGAGAGAAATTAAGGACATACCCTCTTTCACAATAGTGTGGTAAAAAATGAAATACCTAGGAATCAATTTAAAGGAGAAAGTAAAAGATCTCTACTCTGAAATCTGTAATACTCTGGAAAAAGAGATGGAAGTGGATAACTGTCCCATTCAGGCAAGAGTTTTGACTCTCCCCAAACATTTAGTTACAAGCAAATTAGGCTTGTAGGCTTAGCAGTTAGGGCTTCTGAAGGATAGGGCTTTATAAAGGTCACTAATTTCTGCTGAGGTGGAAGACTGAACACAAGATAGTATGAGGTAAACCTGTTGAGGAGTGCTTGCACTGATGTGAAGAGATCTAATTGCCTGGTTAACCAAGTTTTTCATCCTATTTTCTTTTTGTAGGAAGAAGATTTTCAAGAAATGATTAAATCTGCACAGATAATGGAAAATCAGTATGGCCATCTTTTTGACAAAATTATAATAAATGATGATCTCACCATGGCATTTAATGAGCTAAAAACAACTTTTGACAAATTAGAGACTGAAACCCATTGGATACCAGTGAGCTGGTTACACTCGTAACTAAGAGGAATTCTCAGGATAGTCTTTTTTATAGAGAGCATAATTAAATCATTTGCCATTTCAGTAGTAGGACTTTTTTTAAAAAATCTGTATCACTGTCATAGATGTACAGTCTTGGTCAGAATTGGATGGCAGTTCTGTTCGTATCTTTTTACAGTCTTATTTGAAACACAATGTGTGACTGTAAGTTCTAAAAATCAAAATTTGCACATACTGTATTCTAAAAAAAATTGCAGTTGTCTTTAATATATTTCTATGTTGTGAAGTTTAATCTGTAAGATGTAGCTAGTGATGTCTGAGGTCCACACTTTTGGCCTCCGCTGTGGCTGCGCCGTGTAGTTTGCACGGTGGCCCCTGAAGCTGTGAGTGCAGCACCACGGGCAGTGCCTGGCAGATGTGTGAGTCACTGCTGTTTCCAGAAGGGTCATCACAGATCTCACCTGCCCAGCTTTAAGATGGAGTCCTTTTACTATTCAAAAAATGCAGCTGTTTTCTTACCTCTACAAAATATGTTCACAGTGTGTGCATTTAGAAATTTTTCAAATGAGAGCCTTTTGAGTGAATAGCCTTCATATTATAATATTATAGCTTGAAAAATCCCAATGAGCACACATCCAACACTGAACACATATTTAATGAGGGAAGACAGACCCTTTGTTTTTTATGAAGATCTCACTGAGTTACCCAAGCTAGCCTCAAACTGAGATCCTCCTGCCCCAACTTCCCAAGTTGATAGGTGTTTAGCACTGCACCCGTCTTGGAAAACAGACCTTTAAAAAAGTTGTTGTGACTGTAACTAAAAACCTTTCCTTGTGATGTGAGTTCTGTGGTATCTTAGGACAGGAAATGTTTACAAAGGACATTTCTATGTAAGTCCTCAGAAGACACTTCTGTATTTGCTAAAAGCGTTTGGTTTGTAAACTACTGTTAGTTTATCCCAATAAATTATAACAATGTGATTCCTACCCTAAGATATGTAAAACATTTTATGTGTATTAATGATACAGTTAAAGAAAACTTGATCATTTTAAAAAAATCATTGCAGTTGGTTACCATACATTTAAATTATGCTAGTATGTATTTTAGAAAACTTTTTAGGTAGCATTAATATCTTTGTCAACGAAGTCTTTCTTAACTTTAGTCAGATACCATCCCAAACTCACCATTATAGAGAAGTTCCAGAAGGACACTTATATTGTAAATATTTAGAGAGTATTACCCATTTTTCTTGAATACTGCTGGTCTTGAACAAAGTGAACTATACAATGCAACATACTACAGATGTACACAATTCTTACCTGGAATTCCTACATTCTACCATTCTTGCATGCAATTAGATCCTGCTCATCAAAAATTATTGCATGAGTGACTTTCAAAGAAAAAATTATTTTTGTTGCTTTGTAAAGAGTTTAGATGTCATGTTTAAAGAATATGGAATGTAGTGAAATTTTATATATTTATGAAGTATTTGAAAGGCATATTTTTAATTATCAAATGAGGCTATTCATAAAATAAATTAAATATATATAAAGATGGCCTTATTAAAATAGTTTTATAAATTATGGTCAACATTCCATGTAAATATTTGACCTTCACATGAACAGACAGATCCCCAAGTGTTATATGTGCACTGAACATTGGCTAGCATTCTCTAGTAGATTCCTTCAGGCATCTTAATTATGCATAGGAATAAAAGTGAAAACTATGCTGGGGCCCTGATGCACTGATCAAACTAGATTTTACCTAACAACAGAATCCAAGTGAGTTCTAAGCCACTCAGTTTGGAAACAAAAAAAGTAGGGAGAAGGTTACTGAGTCTCATACTGAATGTCTGTATTTGAAGCTGTTTGGTTGAGTTAAGAGAAGTGCAAGTCATACGTTTGGGTTTGGGTAGAATATTCCATTCCTTAAACATTGACTGAAGTTCCCAATCAAGTAAGAGTCCCTTGTGCAAAGAATGATGGGAAATGCATAACTATATAGGCAATGCTCTGGGCAATTTGGACATTTTTTACTATCAAATATTTATATCGATCTTTTTTTCTTCCTTTGCAGATAACTGCCTCAGTTCTTTGCTCATAGGTAGTGATAATGTAGAGTGGTGGAACCTGGGTCTTTTTAGTTGGTGATGGTGATAGTAGGTGTGTTATAAAAATGCAGTCATCCAGACTTCCTTCTCTCTTAAAATCAATACTGAACAATATTTTTAAAATAATGAAAGGAATTTTGAGAAATTGAGTGGTTGCATAGCCTTTACAAGGTTGCATAGCCTTGCACAGCCTGTTTTTGCTTTATGCTTAGGAAGAGATTTCATTAAAATTTAGTAAGACAGGGCCAACTCCCAGGGCTTGTTGCTAACTGTGCAGTAGGTCCTCCGTCCTCTGCTTTCTTCACCTGCAACTACCCTCTCGTCCGAGGAGAAAAGCTGTGTGTACCTCACCTATCAGGCTGTTCCTAAGACAGCATCATTCACTGTTTGAAAGAAGAGGAATGATTGATTTTTCAAGTATGTATATGTATATTTTTCTGACATATATATACATATTTGAATATATATATATATATATATATATATATATATATACACTCTTTCCAAGACCGAGAAGGAAATCTGTGCTCCAACAATTGACAAATCAGAGTTGGCTAAAAATAAAAAGGTAAAACTGAAATATAATTTTCACTACACTTTTACAGATCAATATTTCTATCTTGGTATCTTTAAGGCCTGGTATTCCTGGCATTGTGTAATGATTGAATGTATGTAAATTGTAATGATTTAAAATTGACAAACATGTAAACTGTTCAGATTTGTACTACTGTGTTATGAAAATCTTCCTGAAGATACAGATTTTTATTATTTATTTTCTTTTGGGCTAGGAAGGATTTATAAATAAATGTAAGGGGAAAATCTTGGATCTTAATAAAGTATCTTCAAACAACGTGTGTACTTGAAAGTTATTTTTGTATTTTAATATTCTAGTACAGTGTTATTTTGTTCTATTCTATTCTTTTGTTTCCCACGTAGGACGTCTTTTTTCTGCTATGGTATTAAATGGTTTATTTGAGCTTGCCATATCTAAAATCAAATTTTGCATATTTTTTCAGTGTTTTCTTGAAGGTTGTTGTGAGACAGAATACACTCACCTTGCTCTTAGCAATGAGCAGAAGTTTGAGGGTGAGTGGAGTGCACATGAGGTCCAGGACATTCAAAGATGGGCTCTTCCCCGCCCCTCCTGCTGTTCTTTTTTCCCTCCCTGTCACTCTTCTCCTGACTCAGTCATGTAAAAGTTAACTTGTTCAGTGATGCCTGTGCGAATGAGCTGTCTAGAACTAATGAACTAATCCATATTTGCCCTGCTCCAGTGGGTAAGCCAGTTAGCTTCCATAGAAAAACTGTGTGATGTGCCATTTAAGACTTCAGGATCTGAAACCAGAATTCTTGAGTTCAAGTTCCAATTTTGTCTGACATCAGCTTTGCAATGCAATGGGAAAAAGGGACTGAATGTCTCTAGTCTCCATTGTTCTCATCAGGAATATAGGGACAATAATAGTGATTACCTCATAGGACTGTTTTGGGCATAAATTGGCAGAATCCATGTAAAGTTTTAGAATAAAATCTGGAATGGAAACACCCAATAATTGTGAGCTCTTGTTTCATAATGATCATTGTAACATCACACAATTTAAGACTGGCAAGATAGCTCAGCCGACTAAGCTCCTGCTACACCAGGGATCGCTCCCTGGTATAGCATGCAGCGCCAGCCCCGCCCATGGGTGTGCTGAGCTGGGGACCAGTTCTGGGTGTGATGGTGCACGCCTGTAAGCCCTGGGCTGGGGAAGCTGAAAAACAGGGGGATCACTATGAGTTCCAGCTGCATAGTGGGACCCTTTGCAAGATACATTTTAAAAAAACCCACAATTTAAAAATCAGTATGTGAATACTGTTAATCACTCTACCCAAAGGTTTCCCTATTAGTAAACTCAGACTTTTTTAATAAATATTTCCTATTATAAAGCTTTTTATGTTTTAAAAATCTGTTGTTTCCAACCAAACAATGCATCAGGAACTAATTAGGTAATCCACAATATAAAAGCAAACAAAATTTTACTTTTAATCCAAGTATGATGCTATGTCCTTGAAAACAGTTTTGAAAAAGTAGCCCTTAATTGTTTCAGTATTCTTTCTGCCACAGGTATCTTCCTTGTCCATTTACACCTAAGCTTTTATAAGGAGGAGCATGCTACTTTTATAACAGCAAGCAAATCTGAGACAAAACCAGATACGAGTAAGAATGGAATCATTAGAGGAGTGATTATTCATCTTCCTTAGGCATGTGCAGTTTGCAGATGGTTTTGTCAGGGCATGTTGCTTCAGTCAGAACTTGATAAATGCATGGCTCATGGGTGGGTTAATCTTTAAGCAGTTGTTATAATCAGAAGCAGAAACGATTTCATAATGTGCAGTTGCCTGTTTAGCCTGCTTACATCCCAGTCCTTAGTAAAGAGCCAGGATTGCTCCATCATGACCACCACCTGCACGGTTCAGCTGAGCTGGTTATGGTGCTTGCTCCAGGTGATACCTTGACTGTTAGAGGATCTGTGAGAAAGATTTAAGCAAACAACTGCATGATGTGAAAAATTCTTCATGCCGCATCCCCATTCTTCCTGTTTGTGATGCCTTAATTATATTGTGTTTCTAGGGCAACCATAACTTTAAACTAGCACATGACAAAGACCAGTCTTCTGAGGGTGACTGAGGAGAAAGAGATAAATATCCTAAATCCTTTACGCTATCAAGTAGCTGAACCAATCTGAGACTTTTTTTCCTTCTCATTGTTGAATAAAAGATAAATGTTAGATGATTTAGGTCACTGTTGTGTTACCGCTTACCTGCTGCTGTGAGCACTCCTACTGAAATTCCACAAGCAGCTCAGGTCCCTCCCAGGATCTGCTTGCACTTAGCACAGCTGTTGTCTTTGCTCAGCTGTCGCATATCCTACCGTGGCACAATTTTTGAGATTTAAAATATCCTGGAAGCTGTAGGGTGGGCCAGAGAAAGTAACACATTTAATTTTTATTTTCTTTACATTCCACATCTCCTCCACTATGTAAGAAATCAACCTTAAAACTCAAATTTGGAGAAAGTTATTTTTAAGTTTTTGGACTTACAATTTTGTTATGATGTTCTAATTTTATTAGCCTTTTAGTTCCACAAGCTGAGACTACGTTGGAACTAATAATACCTATTTATTTAATCTGATTTGGATAGCAATACACAAAAGTTACATTTGTTGAGCCCTTTCTTTGAGCCAAGCTCCTTAATAATTACTAGTACATAAATTATTTATGATAATCCACTTAAATACAAAAAAGATTTAAGTAGAAATATATTTAAACAACTCTGAAAACTAGGATTAAAAATAAATAATTGCTGTAGATTTAAAAGAAGAGTTTATAAGAAAAGCTTTATATAACTGTAAAAAGCTATGTGTATATATATATAGAGAGAGAGAGAGAAAGAGAGAGAGAGCGCCTTATAAAATATATTGCTATCAGGAATACACAAGGTAACAAGTAGAAGGCAGGAGCAATACAAATTACTTAAATATAGTTAAATGATTGTTTCTTAGGAATTTGAACACAATCACCCATGGAACTAAAACTAAATATAAATAAAAGCAGCTCATGAAGTCAGATTATTAAAAACAAAACCACATGTCTCTAAATGGTATAAATACAGATATTATGAGGCAATTTTTCAAGTTGTTTTCAAAAATGAAGCCAACCATTATGTTTGAGAAGAAAAAGATTTACCATAAAGATTGACAACAGTATGAAACAAGCAGAAAGCATAATATTAAAGTTGAATTTAATTTCATTAATTGAATCAAAAAGTCATTTATTTAGTAATCACTGGCCTAAGCCACAAAAGGAAGATCACTAAGACATAAAGAAAAAACCTGCGACGCAATCAGCAAAGCCAAATTATTGATCTATAAACACTGTCATAAACTTTAAAGAAAAATGGTGCTGACGGGGTTTGGATATCAGAATTCCTCAGGTTGATGCTATGACTAAGGAAAGAATGGTCCAAAAACCCTGAGATCACAGTTTCTATTAAAAAAAAAAAAAGTTCTGGAGTCAAATAATGCCAGTACAATTCACCATAATGTATGGGACAAAAAGAAAGCAGTCCGAAGAAAGAAGGTTTTTTCAGTCAATGTTTACATTAGAAAAACAAGCTCAAATACCCAAATGCTGAGCCTCAAGATACTATAATAAATAAATAAACCCTTATCCAAACTTCAAAAGGAGAGAAAAGACATCAATATAATTAGAAATGAAGTTGAAATCAAAATGCATACTATCAAAATTCAGAAACTAGTACTAAAAAAAGTTGTATTTCAACTGCGGAGCTAGGTCAGGGGCACAGTGCCCGCCTGGCAAGTGTGAGCCCCTAAGTTAGATTCCTAGCCCCCCCACAAAAAAATTTGTATTCAAAAAATTGTAAAATCTTGAAATGGACAAATTCCTAGACTCATACTAATTACCAAAACTAAATTAAGATATAAAAATTCTGAACAGTCCATTAACAAGTAATCAAACGGGCAGTAATTTAAAAACCTACCAATTAAGAAAGCCGCAGGACCAGGGCTGGCCAGATAGCCAATGGAGTAAATGCCGGCTTCGGCTGAGCGCAGCGGCCAGGGCTGGATCTCCAGCGAGTCATGCCAGCCCCGCCCCCGCTTCTGGGGCACACTCAGATGGTGATTGAGACGGCCTGGGGGTGAGCGCCTTAGTCCCAGGGCTTGGGAGGCTGACCACAGGAGAATCACTACGAGTCTGATCTACATTGTAAGACCCTGTACACTAGGTCCTAAATTAATTTAAAAAAAAAAAAAAAAGAAAGAAAGAACGACAAGAAAACTTCAGGACCTGATGGATTCACTGCTAAATTCTACAAGATCTTTAACAATGTTATAGCTTCAATACTTCTCAACTGTTCAATGAAATTAAAGGGTAATGTAATGGTTGATTCATTGTGTCAATTTAGAAGCTTAACTAAGTGACTCATCAGGAGGCCAATGTCCTCACTTTTTTTTTCTTTTAATTTATGGATTTGGTACAGGGTCTCGCTATGCAGTGATCCTCCTGTCTCAGCCTCCCCAGAGGCGGGATTACAGGTGTGTGCTGCCACAATCTGCTTCCAGGGAGCCCAGGACGGGGTCAGCATGGCAGTCGGTACCAGGCATGAACACAGGTCCTTGAGCTTTCCAGGCAGGCACTTAGGTGGCTAAGCTATCTCCACAGCCCATGTCCTCACTTTGTATATGGAAGGTGTGGGTGTAAATGACCCAGCCTAGGGTGGAGAGCGTACAATAAAACAGAGGAAATGACACACCCCCTTGTTTCCAGGAGTAGGCTGGTTACAGACTGAAACCTCCACAAACTGAGAGCTAAATAAAGCTTTCCTTCCTTAATTTGGGGTCAGGTAGCAACGAATGAAAAGTTTCCAAGACTGAGAAGCACTGCTTCCAGGCTCATTTCTCAAAGCCAGCATTCTGATCTTCAAACGAGACAAAGATGCAACTGTAAAAACTGTAGGCTAATATCCTTAATGAAACGGATCCTCAGTACAATATTGGAAGTAGAATGCAACACATCAGCAAAAGGATCATACATCATGTTCAAACAGCTTTTATTCCAGAGTTGCAAGGATGTTTGAACATATGCAAGTCAACATGTGTAATACACCACATAAATGGAAGCAAGGACTAAAACTGATCTTTTCGATAGATGAAGAAAACCTTTTTATAGGATCCACCCATATATGATTAAAAAGAAAAGCCTGCATAGGTTTATCTGAATCTGATAAAAGTCATTTGTGACAAATCAGCTGTCCATATCATATTAAATGGGTGAAAAGCTGAAAGATTTGCTCTAAAATCTAGAATAAGATAAGGATGGCCACGGTTGCCACTTCTATTCAACATAGTTGTCAGACATTAGCTAGAGTTATCAGGCAGGAGAAAGACATAAGAGGGATACATATAGGAAAGGAAGAAGCCAGATTATCACTTGCAGATGACAGTATTTTCTACATAGAAGACCCAAAACGTTCCACCAAAAGTCTTTCAGAGAGGTTTGTTTTTTCTAGTAGAATCAAATCCAGGACCTTGTGCTTGCCAGTCAGCTGCTACACCACTGAGTTATATCCCCAGCAGTATCAGTTGTCTCAATTCACCAATTAAAAGATACAGGCTGGCAGATTAGATCAAAACAAAATGCAACAAACATTACCAGCCAGAGAACACCTCAAAAGAACTAGATAGACCAAAAATAAAATCATGGAAAAATGATATTCTACTTAGCTGGAGCCCCAGAGCAAGCACGACTGGCCATTTTATTTCAGACACAGACAACTTCAAGCTAAAACTGATCAGAAGAGACAAATATTACAACTCTGCAATTGGTAAAGGCAACAGTAAGTAGGGCCAGATAGCAATTATGAATATCTATTCTCTCTATGTCATTGCACCTAATTTTACAAAACTAAAAATTCAATAATATAGCAGGATACAAAATCACAACAAAAATTATCATTTATGCACACCAATAATGAATTTTATGAGAAGGAAATTATGAAAACAATACCATTTACAATATCATAAAAAATGTGAAATATCTAGGAATCAGCCTAAGGAGGGAGACAATCCGCTTGAGTCTCCCTTCTGTCCCTCTCTTGGACAGAAGCATTCTTTCCTCCAATAAATATATTCTGCTCTAAAAAAACAAACAAAAAAAACTAAGGAAAAGAAATACGTCTACATAAGTACAGTACTATGAAAAAGATTGAAGAGCACATCAGAAAATAGATACCTCCTGTTCCTGGATAAATAGAACCAATTTTGTCAAAATGTCCATATTTCCAAAACCGATACATAGATTTATTTATTTTATATATTTATCACAGAGTCTGCAGGGTCTTACTGCACAGATCTGACTTGTAATGATCCTCCTGTTTTCAGCCTTCCCAGTGCTGGGATTACAGGTGTGTGCCGACACATCTAGTCTTGATACATAGGTTTATTTATTTATTTT
>NW_004524720.1:784010-785800 GCF_000260255.1 Octodon degus | reverse complement strand
ACTACTGCTATTCTGTTACAATTTTTTTCATAAAATAAAAAAATGTGACATATACACATAATGGAATATTACTCATCTACAAAGAAGGATAAATCCAAAATATTTGGAGGAAAATGGATACAGCTTTACAACATAATATTAATTGAAATAATCAGACACACAAGTTTGAATACCATGTGGCTTCTTTCATTTGTGTAATCCAAAGTACAAATAAAGAGGAAATGAAAGGTTGATAAAAAGAAATGGAGAGACAGATCCTTTGCAAATGGGGAGAGGACTGAGTGACCAGTGGTGGGAGGAGGGAGGAGGAAGGAGGGGGTGAGGATGCAAAAGTTTTAGAAAGGGCTATGTCCATGTGCCAACTACTCATGACATAATTGTTCAGCCATAAGAATAAAGATGAAACTGGGAAAAGGGATCTAGTGATGGAGCCAGGGAGGTGGGTCAGGGAAAGGGAACCAAAAGAATCAAGATGCATTAAGTATGTGCATCAACTCACTAAGAAGAATATAAATGCCATGTACTGCCAACATGGACGATGAAATTTAAACATTTGAAAAGAGCCCAATTGAGAATTCAAGAACCACAACCCTAAAGGAAGCCATAAAGGAAACCTCAATAAATTCCAAAATATTTACCTCAAATTACATTTTCTGACCATAATTCAATACAACTAGAAGTAACACACACACAGAAAAAAGACTTAGAAAGTTTTTCCTAACTATACTGATAAAAAATAAAAATGAGACTACCATTTATTATATTCAGAATATAATAAAACCATCAGAATCTGTATTTGCAACTGAGTTAAGCAAACAAAATATGTCACCTTAAAAACTTTTCTAAGAACAAAATAAAAATAAACATTAGTATGAACAATTTGGGAAAGATTATTATAAGTAGTATTTTGGCTCAGTTATTGTATACACTGAATTTTCTATAAATGCACTAAAATGTAAGTCACAGGAATATTTTATTTTATTTTATTTTTCAGAGTTTCACCAACAACATTTTATCACGGTGGAAGACCCTGCTACCAAAGGCAGTGCCACTGGTGACATCTCAACCTTCCGTGTGGCACATCTGTGCACACCAGGCTGTGGCACCCACAGGGACACCATACACATTTCATTACCCTTGCCTTCCTGGCAAGTGTTGTATGAGTGTTTATGGGTCAAAATTGGTGTTATTTTATTTTCAGAGACTTTCCTTTTATTTTCCTTTCCATTACAATGTAGTTTGTTTTCAGTTATGTCAATTTTATCTGTGGCTGGTAGACCCTCCTAGAACATAATTTTTAAAGGATAAATGTTGAGAACCAAGAAAGTATTGAGGCATAAATAGGAACCAAGGAAACCAATATCTGCTTAATACATTCCTTACTGGGTGGAAAATTAGGGCAAAGATATGAAATAAATAATAGAATAAATGTCCTTAAGTTGAAGTAATATCTTCAGATTTAAATAAAGTCTCCACCCAGCATCCTACTATAATGTTGCAAGAAGAGATTGAGATACTTTGGTAATAGAGAATCCTATGTTGAGAAATATGAAGGAAGGGAGGGAGGGAGGGAGGGAGGGAGAGAGAGAGACAGAGAGAGACAGAGAGAGACAGAGACAGATGGAGACAGAAACAGGGAGAGACAGAGACAGAGAGAAACAGATACAGAGACAGACAGAGAGAGAGAGAGAGAGTGAGAGAGAGAGAGAGAGAGAGAGAGAGAGAGAATATTTTCCCTAGATAATGGCATTAATGTATCCATAAGAACTCTATCCTAAATACATCTCAGA
>NW_004524720.1:764767-783175 GCF_000260255.1 Octodon degus | reverse complement strand
GTACAGGGTCTCACTGTGCAGCTCAGACCCATAATGATCCTCCTGTTTTCAGCCTCCCCAGTGCTGGGATTACAGGTATGTGCCACCATGCCTGGTGTTGGTGGCTGGCTTAGTGCAACAAGAGGCAGGGCTGGCAGGGCATGTAGTGGCAGGGATTGAACCCCAGTTCTTGTGTTTGCTTAAGCAGGCACTTAGCCTGCAGAGCTATCTTGCCAGCCCTCCTACTAGTCTTACATTGTTTTCTTGGAATCATCTTGCAAGTGTTGAATAGTTATGTTCTGTTTCTTTTTTATTTTTAAGAGATCTTTCCCTTCAGGATCACTAGCTACAATGCTATCTTCAAGTTCTGGAAGTCTATCTTCGGTTTGGTTTAAGCAGTTTTTCCAGCTTTCAATGAAATGCTTAATTTCATGGATATCTGTTTGAATCTGTTTCATGCATTCTAATTCTTTCCTGTGTTATTCATTCAATGTTTCCATCATTTTTCTGTTGTTCCTTATTTTTTAATCTATGTCTTTTTCAGATGTGCTGAGCAATTCTTTCATGATTGTTGTCATTTGTTTTTCTACCTGAGAGATTATTTCTGATCTGATTCTTCTATAGCCTGAGCAAGTTGTTTCTTTACTTTAGTTGCTATCATTTCAGAAATTTCAGGAGTGTCACTTCAAAGTTTTATGCCCTTGTATCCTCGATTTTTCTGAATGGGCTTGAGGTCAGAGATTGGCTTTTTGTCCTTCATTTTATTTTTGGAAGTATATTGGCTACTCTTCTCTCATTGCTTGAACAAACACCCACACTCAAAATGAAGGAAGGAAAGGTTTATTTAGTTCAGTTACTGAAGGATTCAAGACACTGGAGGAGAGGCTGGGATGTTGCCATGTCCAGGATGACCTTCTCCATGTCTCTCAGAAAGCACAGGCTAGCCAGTTTAATGGTTCATGCCTCTCTGGCCCCGCCCCTTGGGCCCTGCTCTGGTCCTCTGGCCACTCATTGCTCCTCCAGCCATGTCTGCCCCATAACTTACATGAGGTTTAGGGGGGACAACTAGACACAAACCATAACATTCCAACCCTGGACCCCCAAAGTCTCATGAACATCCCTTTGTCCAAAAGGCATTTTAGTGCATCTCTAATAGTTGCTGAAGTCCCAACAGTTTCAGCATTGCTGAAAAGTCCAAGTTCCAAGTCTCCTCCAAGATCCAAGGCAAACTCTCAACTTTAAGCCCCTGTACAAATGAAAAGTTAAATACATCCAACATTCAAAGGCACAAGATAAACATTGCCATTCCAAAAGGTATACATAGAAGAATATAAACTATTGGGGCCAAAACAAGTCCAAAATTTAACAGAACAACATTAAATCCTATAGTTCCATGTGGAACATCCGAAGTAATCTGTGGCAAATTGTGAGCTCCATGTGGCTCTGCCCTTATACCACTCCTAGTGGTAGTTCCCACAGCTTCTCTCTTGGGCTGGCTTTGCTCCCTCTTTGCAGTTTTCCTTAGATGATCCACAGTCCTGGTTTTTCCAAACTTCTGGGGTTTCCACTGAGTAGGTTTCTCACTCACAGCTTCACACACTGCCCTCTCAGGGGCACACTGCCTGGCCTCCCAGGCCTTCTTTTGAAATTGAGGTGGAAGCCTTCTTAACCTCAGAACTCCTGCATTCTGCATGCACCTAAAACCAATGCCACATGGATAATGCCAAGGTTTGCTGCTAGCTGGAACAGTAGCCAGGCTTTCTTCTCTCTTGGCTGCAAGGGTTGAGTGCCTGGATCACTGAGCACTCTGACCCTGATTCTGAGGAACCAATTTCCTATGCTGACACCATTCTGGAACCTGGTGTTGCCACTGCTTCCATTCTGGAACATGGGGCTCTGTGGCTTTCTCCTCAAAGCAAAGTCTCTTATCCTTGTGATTCTGAGGCTGCAAAGAGTGAGAACCTGCCACCTCCTGTGATGCCCTCAGGCCATCTTTTCTACTCTCCTTTTCTTTCTCAGCAATGGAGATCCTCTCAGGTTTGTCTTTGCATTCCACAGTTTTATTGGAGCTTTCTTTCTGGCCAAACTCACAACATTTTAGATCATTCTGCTTGGCTCTTTGCTCTTCTTTCTCACCATAAATCTGACTAAGAGCCCCCAACAATAACCATGCCACTGCCCCAATATTTGAATGCTTTGAGATTTTCTTTGAAAGATTAGTCAGTCCATCATGCTTAATCTCAGGCTCAGGCAAAGTCTCTGGACACAGGCAAAATTCAGACAAACTTTCTGCCAAGCCAAAACACAAATGATCTGGAGTCCAACAACCAATGCAGTTCTTCTTCCCAGCAGACACCTCCCCTGCCTGGTCCTTACAGGCAGGTTTTCTATCAGTCTTCTTGTCTGAGCTCTGATATAGCTCAGAATAGTTCTGTTCTACAGAACAGCTGAAGCTGTTCCAGTGCTTTGCTTATAGGTAACATCTCCAAGCCTTTTCTATCTCTTCCCATAAGCCATTCCCAAAAGCATGTAATCCACATTGTCAGGTATAGCCACAGCAATGACCCCACTTCTCTGGTACCAAATTCTGTATTAGTTACTCTTCTCTCATTGCTGGGATAAACACACGACACTCAAAATGAGGGAAGGAAACTTATTTAGCTCACAGTTATTGGAAGTTTTAAGACATTGGAGGAGAGGCTGGGGCGCTGCCATGTCCAGGATGACCATCTCCATATCTCTGAGAAAGCACTAGCTAGCCTGTTTAGTGGTTCACACCTCTCTGGCCCCACCCCTTGGGCCCCATCCTGAGCCTCTGGTCCTGCCCCTCAAGCCACTCATTGATCCTCCAGCCACGTCTGCCCCATAACTTACATGAAGCATTTGGAGACAACTAGACACAAACCATAACATGCCATCCTTGGGCTCAGCAGCTTTAATCAGGGTGTAGGATGTGGGTCTAAAGTTAGACTACAGCAACAGTGGAGGTGGGATGGGGAGTAGGCTCACCAAAGTTCCTGCTGTTCAGGGTTTGAAATGCTTTCTGCAACAGGGGGATTGGGGTGAGCCATAGTTCAGCAAGGTTTGGATGATGATGGGGGGGGGCAGGCCAAAGATCTGTAAGGCTCTTGGAATTGTGTGGGGCGGGTAGGGTGTGATAATGGCGGGGTGGGTTTCAGCTCCATGAGGCTCCTGAGATTGTGACAGAATGAGGAAAGGCTCACTAAGGCCTCGTACCTGGGTACAGCTCAGCCTGTTTCTCATTTTCTGATATCTTACCTAATCTCCTTTTTTAGAGTGCTACAGTTTTCAATGGAGAGCTCTTTAAGTCCTTTGTTTGATTGATTCCTAGGTATTTCATGTTTTTTTCTTTTGGATGCTATTTTGAAGGTATTGTTTCCCTAATTTCTCTCTCAGTAATTTTTTTTTAATGTACAGGAAAGCTTTTGACTTTTTAGTGTTGACTTTGTATCCCGCTATGCTACTGAATTTGCTTATTAAATCTAGCAGCCTTTTAGTGGAGTTAGAATCGTCTATGTAGAATATCATGTCATCCACAAATAATGATAATTTAACTTCTTCCTTTGCTATCGTTATTCCTCATTTTCCTCTCTTGTTTACTTGCCCTGGCTAAAGTTTCCAGGACTGTGTTGATCAAGATTGGAAACAGAGGATATCTTTGTCTTGTTCCTGATTTTAGAGTGAAAGTTTTCAGTTTTTTTTTTTTTTTTTTGTCATGTTGGCTATTTTTTTGTCATAGATGGCTTTTTATCAGGTTGCAATAATGATCATCTATTCTAATTTTCTGCAGGGTTTTTATCATCAATGGGTGCTAGACTTTGTCAAAAGCTTTTTCTGCATGTATTGAAATGATCATATGGCTTTTGTCCTTGACTCTGTTAATATGGTGTCATACATTCATTGATTTATGTATGTTGAATAATATCTGCATTCCTGGGATCAATGCAACTTGGTCATGGTGTATCATCTTGATGATTTGATACACACCATTTGTCAGTATCTTATTGAGAATTCTCACATCTGTGTTCATTAGGGAGAATGATCCCTAGTTCTTTCTTAGTTGTGTCCTTCTCTGATTTTGGTGATGTTTGCTTCCAAGAAGGAATTTGGTAGTATTGCTTCCTTTTCAACTTCATTAAAGAATTTGAGAGGCAGTGGTATTAAACATTCTCTAAATTTCTTATAGAACACAACAGTGAATCTGTTATGGCCTGGAATTTTTTGTTTGATAGTTTTTAAATTAGATCTTTGATTTTATTGATATTTTTTTAAAAAAGGGTCTACAGGGTCTCACTATACAGATCAGACTCATAGTTAATCTCCTGTTTTTCAGCCTACCAAGTGCTGCTGGCATTATAGGTGTGCATCACCATGCCCAGTATCAGTTGCTATCTCAGTGCACCCTATGGACAGAGTTATCATAGCAAGGTATGTCGGGGATCGAATCCCAGTTGCTGTGCCTACTTAAGCAGGTGCTTTAGTCTGCTGTGCTATCTGGCTGGCCCTGGTTTTATTGATTGATATTGGTTTATTTAGGATTTTATATCTTCTTGATTCAGGTTTGCTAATTCTTATGTATCTAGACTTCTGTCCATTTCTTTTTTTTTTCCATCTTATCAGAATATATGTTCTCAACGTAGGTATAGATGGTCTTCTGGAGTTCTACAGGGTCTATTGTAATTTCACACTTTTCACTCCCAGTTGTGAGAATTTGAATCTTCCCTCCTTGTAATAAGGTTGGATAAGGATTTGTCAATTTTATTTAGTATTTTAAAGAATAAACTCCTTGTTAATTGATTCTTCATATTATTTGCTTAGTCTTCAGTGTATTAATTTCTGCTTTAATCTTTATCATTTGTTCCATCATATGAGCTTTGGGCTTGACCTTCTTTCCTCTTTCTAGAAGTTTGATGTTCAACATTAAGGAGTTTTTTGTACTCGTTCTATTTTCCTGCTATGGGTATTTACTACTATGAATCCCCCTCTTAAGGATTGCTTTCATTGTGTTCCATAAGTTTCGGTATGTTGTATTATTATTATCATTTAATTATAGAAATTGTCTAATTTTTTAATTTCATGTAACCCATTGTTTGTTCATGAGAGTGCTATTTAATGGAAACACATGGAAATGTGTTTATGATGTTCTTATGGTTTCTTTTGTTATTCATTTCCAATTTCATTGTACTATGGTCTCACAATATATATTGGCTAATTTAAATTCCTTTGCAATTATTTAAGTGTGTCCTATGAGCTAGTATATGTTCTAGTTTGTAGACTGTCCCCTTGGAGCCGAGAGGAATGTATATTCTGATGTTGTGGGTCAGAACACTGTGTAGATATCTACTAAGAGCTTTTGTTCAAAGGTTTGGCTCAGTTCTAATATTCTATTATTGCTTTTTTGATCACGATTTTTGTAATAGTGGGGTATTGAGATCCCCAATGCAATTTTATTAGTGTTTATTTGATTTTTCATGTTCATTAATTTGTTTTATATAAGTCAGTGTACTGGCATTGATTGCACACATATTTATGATTGTTATCCCTTCCTCTTGGGTTGCTCCATTTACAAGGATATAGTGACCTTCCTTGTTTCTTTTAAGCAGTTTTGGCTTGAAATTCACTTTGTTTGCTAATAGAATAGCTAACTCTGCTTTTTTGTGGGTCCCAGTTGCATAAGTATTATTTCCTATCCTTTGACTTTCAGTCTATGAATTTCTTTATGAATTAAATGTGTTTATTATATTCAGCATATTGTTGGATCTTGTTTCTTAATATATTTTGCCAGTCTGTGTTTTAATTGGTGAATTAAGACCATCAACATTGATGGTTATAGCTGATATGTATTGATTTATCCTTTTCATGTTGTTTTCCCCTCCCCCTTTTTGCCCCTCTGTTTAATTATTTGTCTTGTCTGGTAGATTCTTTCCAAGGAATCCATTGAGTTATAGTCTTTGGTATCCCCTTCTAGAAAGTCTTTCAAAACATTTTGGAATGCCTAGTTTGGGGGTCATAATTTCTTCATGTGTTCTTTGTCATGGAACTATTTGATTTCTCGATCAATTTTGGATGATGGTTTTGTGGGGTACATCAGTCTGGGTTGAAGTTTGCTTTCCTTTAGAGCTTCAAATACTTTGTTTCAAGCTCTCCTTGACTCAAGTGTTTGTGTTGCGAAGTCAGCTGTTATCTTGATGGGCTTTCCTTTATATGTAATTTGTTTCTTTCCCTAACAGCTTTTAACATTCTGTTCTCATGTTGCATTTCTGGAATCTTTACTATGATATTCCTGGTTGTAGTTTTTCATCTTAGTTAATTGGAGTTCTATATGCTTCACTTTTCTATATGCCTCACTTATCTATATGTCATATTATTTTTCTCTACCAGGGAAGTTGTCTGCCATGACCTCTGTGAACAGTTTTTTAAATATCATTTGTACTGCCTATTGCTTTTTCATTTATTCCAATTAGTCTTTTTTTCAGAACCAGGGATTGAACTCAGGCCCTTGTGTTTGTCAGGGAAGTGCTTATTCCACTGAGCCATCTCCCCAATCCTTCAATTAGTCTTAAATTATTCTTCTTTACCTCATCTGATAGCTTCTAGATTGATTTCTCACCCTTCCTTGTTATTTTTTTCATGTTTGCTAACCACAAGCCTGTCATCTATATCTGAGATTCTGTCTGCACTTTGGTTGATGCAAACTTTTGTTTAAGTGTCTTTTCAATTTCTTTTCTTTTTTCTTAAAATTTCAATTCATGAGTTGTTGCTTATACAATGCATCTGATGAGTTGCTTTATTTCTAGTGTTTAGAACACTTACCAAATGACTGCTTCTTAAAGGTGTCTTCCAGGTGTAGCTGGCTTTTGGGTTTTGAGTCTGTTGCATGGACCTACCTCTTGGCTGGGGATACAGTTCAGTGACACAAGCACCTGCATGCAAGCACAAGGTCTTCAGTTTGATTGCTGGTACAAAAAAAAAAATCCTACCTTTTCATTTTGTTAGGAATGAGATGTTGCTGCCTGCTTGGCTCAACCCCTGGTTCTTTGGCACTCTGCCACTGTATATTCTGTGACCCTTAGTCAATCTCAGTTTTTTAATATCAGGAAAAACAGCTGGTTGGAACAATTATGTCATTTTTAGCTAAAATGGTACCATCAGCAAGAACTACATCATCAAATACAGCCTAGAAAATGACAAACTGAGGTAATCACTAATTTGCTAGGTTTAACCTATAAGCTAGATTTGTGGTGATATAACAAAATCTAAAACAAGGGCCAGCCAAATAGCTCAGTGGATTAAAGCACCTACAAGCAGGTGCAAGGGCCAGGGGTTCAATCCCTGGTCCTGCGGGTTTCAATCCCAGGGCCTGCCATGCTGGCCCTGCCCCTGGGGTGCACTGAGACAGCAATTGAGACTGGGCATGGTGGCACACACTTGTGATCTCAGCTCTTGGGAAGCTGTAAACAAGCAAATCACTACGAGTCTGATCTAGTAGTGAGACCCTAAAAACCCAGTAGGCCCTTCCCTAAAAATACAAAAAAAAAAAATCTAAAACAAACCAGATAATTATATGTCATGCGGAAGTCCTCAACATGTCAATTTTACCTTCAGCAGTTCAAATTTAAAGTGGGCTAAGTAGAAAATAGAGAAGTGGAGGAAAAGGGAGAGATTAGAAGGCTGGTGATCACTCTAACTTTAGGAAACTGGTATAGAAGATTGGAGATAAAAAGGGAAGGAACTGATAAAAGAAAGAACAAAATTGAACCACAAAGACACTGGAAACCATGTTCCCATTCATATAAAAACAAGATCAAACAATGAAGGAAAAAAGAAACAGACCAAAACCACCACCACAACAAAAACAAACCAGAAGGAGAGAAAAAGAGTCCACTGCCACACTTGTCTCTGCTCTCACTGTAGATTGTATAGAGACAGAGTACAGAGCTGTGTTGTTTTATCCCCGTAAGCCAGCAGTAGCTTTATGGTGGGGCAATGGTTAATCTCATTGAGTCTGCACTTCTCTTTACCTTGAAGTTCAGGCTGTGTTCTGAAACCAGACTCATTCAGCCTGATGCAGTCAGTGCATCTTTGCAGCAAGCCTGAGCCCAGCTGAGAGCTACTAGATGAAGCCAGCAGCTACTCTGAGTTCTGAGCTCAGCCAGCCTTTCTCCAAGATGACTCCCAGCCAGTTGCTCTCTCCCGTGGGATGACCAAATCTTCAACACTCAACACTAGTTGGAGCAGTCCTTTATGTCTACTGCTCCCCTCCACTGCTGTGTGTTTCTGTGGAGCGCTCTGGGGTCTCTAGCAGTCACCATGTGTCTGCAGATTTGAATTTCTCCTTCCACACAGTGAATTCTGACTCAGGGAGAAGGTGTCACCTGCTACCTCCTCCTTCATTGTTGAAGATTTTCTTTTCCCTCTTCCCATGGGCTTCAATTCTCAGTTCAGATACTTTCTGGGTCCAGGGTCCCACTTGCCTCCTTCCTGTCTTCCTCACGTTAATATATTCCAGTGTCTGAACATTAGCTCTCAGAGGCACTTTCTCTGCTGCTTATCACTCTACCACTTGGGTGCTCCTCTGTGTATCTAAATTTGAACTCACCATCCCACCAAAAGTCTTGCACCTTCTGTTTCTCAGGCCTAATGAGTGACTCCCTTCTCTCTCTGATCTGTCTATGGAGGATGTTCATGGTCTCTCTGCACCACTCCCTGCTTTCACTGTGGTGGAAGAATTCTGAGATGACCCTCCGGTCCCCATGGAGTACACATTTCCTTACTATTCAACCAAACACTCAGTGTGATGCTGCTCTGAAGGGGGTTTGCAGATATATATTTGACCTAGGAAATGGGAGCCTAGTCTGGCCCTTAAAAGAGGTCAGGCTTTCGCTGAAGAAAGACATCTACAGCATGAGAGGGACCTAAGATTTTCTGTTGCTGGTCCTGATGATGAATGCAAGGAGTGAGTGGCCTGATGGAGATGACAGCAACCCTCACAACAGTAAGTGAGAACACAACTGCATTGGAGTTCTACAAATGCAAGAAACTGAATTCTTCTAACAACCACATGTGCTTGAAAGAGGACTCCAAGCTCCAGATGAAACAAGAAGTGGGCCAGTTCTGGACATGTTCAATGTGGGATATCTGCAGAATATCAGTGTCATGTCCAGTAGGCATTTGGATGAATGGATCTCAGACTCTGATGAAGCCCTGGCACTACGGTTCAAATTCTGAAGTCCACAGAACACAAGTACTAAATGAGGTGTGAGGGTGATTGAAATCATCCATACAGAGAAGCTAAGAGGAGAGGAACAACCTGCTGAAGAGAATTTCAGATAGCACCTTTGGTAGATACCCATGGTGAAGATGTAAGGAGGCTGCAAAGCAAAAGCTAATTAAGTGTTCAGGTAGTTAGAAGACAATGATTACAGAAGCCAATGGAGTAGAAGAATACTCAGTGGGATTAAATATAACAGAAAGCCTGGGAAGATAGGGACTGAATGATGTCCACTGGACTCAGCACAGATAGCCATTGATAGTCCCAGTGAAAACATTTTCTGGCAGGTTGTGAAGGGAAAAGTTAGGCAGAAGTTCGCTGGGTGGAGTGCACTGTGTCTTTACAAAGTTTGAACAATAATGGTGGTAGAGGCTGGGAACTGATGTCAAGAGAAGAATTCCTTAGCATAAAAGATTAAAGTGCACTTGGGCATATTTATAAGTTGAAAGCAAGGAAACTGCAAGCAGGGAGAGACTGAGGATGTAGGAAGGAAGTGAAGAAATGTAAGGGACAAGGTCCTGGGAGACATAAGAAGGACAATGACCGTGGGGAGAGTTACCCTGCATTTCCTCATGTGAGAGTGGGAGAAGGGAAGAGGGCTTGTATAAGAGTCAAAGTGGTCTTAATTTTCATTATAAATCAGGAATGAAATATCTCTGCTAAGCATGAATTCTCAAAGTTTGTGACTTAAAACAAAACAAAAAAACCCCACCTCTTTGCTGATTGACTTAGAGTAGCATTCGGAGGTTATATTTGTTAGAACTCCTGTAGTCTTTAGTGTTGAGACAAACTGGCATAGGTGGTAAGGTCACCTGCTTTTGTGTCTGGGTGGATATGGCAGAGCTGTGGGGAGTGGTGCTTGAGGTCAGGATCCAGCCACACTAGCAGACCTTGCTCTCTGTGCCTGGATGCACAAGACTGGTCTGCTGGCTGGGTTTTGTTCTTCATGCTGGCTTTGTTCATAGGCATATGCTTTACTAGGAGTTATGTACCAGTTATATACGAGCTCATACCAGTATGAAAAAGTGATTCCAACATCTGGAGGAACAGAAGTCTTCTGGAAACTTGACAGTATGGACATTTAATTGTCAAGCCTAGGTACTTTATCCTTTATCTGGGGCACTTAAGATTAGGGAAGACAGTGATTCCCAATGATGGGATTTCCGGTGATAATAGCTGTAACACTACAATATGACATGACAGGCAGTATGTGGACACAACACAGTCTAGACACAAGCACCCGAAGAATTTTCCTGATGTTCTTTTGCAGCCACACTCATCTTATTCTGGTCTTCTCCCTTCCTTAACTTCTGGTAACCATTAGTTTGTTCTATAACTGTATAATTTTTTCATTTTTAAATAATGTTATATGAATGGAATTGTACCTCAGGGCTCCGAGGCCCTGTCCTGCCTTCACACATTTGATCAATTTTCAGCTTCAGTGGCTTCCAACATACCCTTTCTCCTGATAGATCTAGCCTCATGCTTAGACCTGTGGATGAGTGTGTGAGCTGAATTCAATCACTCTTACCCACCTTCTGAGGTACCTGGCTTAGCATGTGGTCTGTAAAGCAAGATGGCTGCAAGACTTGCCTGAAACTTTTCTTCCTTTGGAATATTTGCGCAAACCAGTGTATTTCACTGATTAAGCCTGTTTGAGCAATAGTTTCTCTTTCACATAACCCAAAATTCATAGCATACATAATATTTTTTAATCAGGAAATACGATGTTATAAGGGAGGTCAGGTGGTGGACCAAGCCTGATAGGTAAAGCCCCCTGAAGAGTAGTAAGGGCCTTTATTTATAACTTTGTGAAGTTGCAAGACAAAAGGTTGCCTAGTGACTAATAGCCCACAATGTCCAGGCAGGATGTTTTTCTCAAGACCGAGGTATCTTGACTGCTTTAGGCAGTGAGGTCTCATCCTGCCCTCCTACGCATGATCACTCCAACTTCAGCAGCTCCCCGCACTGACCAAAGCCCATGGTCCTCAGCATATCCTTGGCTAATGATAGTTGCTCTCCTTAATCTACCAAGCACAGTTGTTCTCACAAACTGAGTTTTAAGGATAGAAAATTTACCTTTGCTCTCAAACCTACTTATGTTAGTTGTGTTAATTATAATTTTGTATTTCAATTAAACATTACAGGACTACAGAAGCAAATGAACTATGATCATGAAAATAGAGGGTTTCTTCCTATGAAAAATAAAAGCTTTGGAGAACTTAATAGAGGTCAATTGCTTTAAATATTTCTCTTAAACTATAACAATCAGGGACAAATCATACAAATATCAAAAGATTCTTCTCTAACACACTTCTCAGGAATCTTTAAATTCTTGTCTCACAATAGAAAAGAAGGCTTGGAGTGTGACTTAGAGGGAGAGCACTGACCCAGCATGCAGAAGGCTCTGCAAAAAAATAAAACATGAAAGAGATAAAGGAAGGAAGGAAGGAAGGAAGGAAGGAAGAAAGGAAAGAAGAGAAGGAAGGAAGGAAAAACAGAAACAGGGAGGAAATCTTAGATGCTTTAATGTGTCATAGCTAAAGTTTATGTGAAAAAGACCCATACTTGATGAAAAGACCTTGGCCTCAGGAAAAATATTATGAAACAGTAGGTCAGTTTAAAGAAAATGTTAATAGTGTTTATAGTATATATGTATCTGTAGTGGATTTCTAACTGGTGGTCAGTTTATTTACACCCTGCTGAATTAAACTAGCCTGGTTCTGGGTGCAGGAGGCCCAGCTGAGGGTTGCTGCCAGCAGCATAAAAGCAGAACAGGAGAAGCTGCTGCTGTTAGGGATGCTGTGTGAAGAATCTGTTGGAGCTGTTGGAAGCTGCTAGTTCTCTTGGGCTGTTCTGCTGGAGGAATTTGTCGTGCTGACTTTCCAGATGAACTTTGGAGGAGCTTTGATCCTCATCTTGAGCATTGCTTCCTGGCTCCAGAGGGGAAGATGGTACACTGCTCAGCCTCATGGAGAAGCTTATCATGTTGGCTTTCCTGATGGGAACTCAGCTTTCTTTATTGCCGGAGGACCTCAGTACCTCACTGTTGCTGAAGATGGCTGTGGTACTTTTTGGGGAGCTCTGGTGCTTACCTTGAGCATTGCTTCCTAGTTCCAGTTCAGATCCTTCATCCTGCTGGCATAGACTTCCTAGCTTCTGCCACTGACCTTTGGGCCTTTCCAGCACATATCTGTGAAGCAGGATTGCATGAGACTTTGTTGTGGGCTCTAGACTTCTAGATGGATGAGTGAGAGACATTGTTATGAATTATAGGTTTTCAGCTGAATTCATGGAAGATACTAGGATCTAGACCCTTAGCTGGAGTCTTTAGTGTTTATGTGTGTGGACAGATTTCTCGTACTTCTTGTATATGATTCTTGGGTGATTCATTATAAAATACTATCATAAAATGTGTTCTGTATTATACTGTTCCCCTTGCAACAACCCCAAATGATGTAAGTATTCCTGTTATATCTCCTTTTGAATGTAGGATGACCAACAGGCAGGTCTGTCATATTGGATAAGAAGTTTCTCACTGTGGCTTTCCTAAGGGATATGTCCATCCAGGGCCCAATAATATGAAGACTTTCTTCAGCTCTAAGATTCTCATTCAGAATCTAAGCTTGGAGCCACAGAAAGCAGGAATTACTTATAATTCCCAACACCGTCATCCATTTTAAACATTTTAGGTCATGCATTAGCTACTGGATGGATGGGGGGATGGAAAAGATAGATCAACTTATAAGGGAACTGCATTTGCAAAGAAGTCACACACAGGGCCAGTAAATGTTGGTGGGCCTCAAAGTCTAGGCTAAAAATAAGGACATCCTCTGTCTCCTCATGGGCCTGCCCCAGCAGGCATCTTGTAACATGAGGACAATCATAAAGAACACTCTGGTACTGCACGGGGCTGTGGGTGAAGACTGGCCCAAAGTTTATCTCAATATTTGCTTTTTAATTATATGAACCAACTTCATAGAACTATCTTCTGTTACTGTTTAGATTGTGTTTTCCATTTGTTTCCAAAAGACACAAGGAGCAGCCTTTTGTAGTCATGTGTGGGGGAGACAGTGCTAAAAGTGGATTAAAATATGCAACCAGTATGTATCACCCTTAGAAGAGCTTTGAATACAAATTGTTGTTGTTTGCTCTCAGCTAGTGACAAAGGCAGTAATGTTTTAAACCCTTCAGTGATCTCGTACTGCTCTATATAGGTAGGTGCCGTGGTCACTGCCCAGCTGGACTTCCACTTAACCTGTTTCTGTTTTTTCTAAAATTTGCTTGACCCAAAGGCCAGTGGATGAATTACAGCAGGACTCCCAGACTATAAGCCAAATGGGCCCTTTAAAAATGCACAGAATGAAATGTTGCTTTAAGAACAGACACAGAACATGTTAGGATGGCAAGGAGTGAACAGGTTGACTCTACATGCTTTAGCAAAGGTGTTCAACAGGGTGATTCTCTGGGTCCTCCAAGGGTACTGGTCCCTCTGTGTGCACATTCACTCTAGAATATAGGGACCTGTCTGCAAATGCAGACAATAGCTGGACTGGCACGGGTCTCATTTGCCCATGGACCTACTCCTTACCCTTTCCTTGCTCTGCTCTGCTTTACACAAAGAATGAACTCTGCAGAATATTTCCCAAGTTGTGAATAGCTTGGACAGAGTGGCAGGAAGGAGAGAGAAGTCAGGTTATTTCTTCCACCCCTTCTCTGGGCCCAGGTGATATCTGATGTGACATCGTACAAACACCCCTCTCATAACCTCCGCCTCCCTCCTCTGACCCAGAGGAAGCAGTGGATTATGGGGACTGCTGATCTCTGAGCTGTCTCTGGGCTTGCTGCTGAGCATTCTTCTTCTGGGCAACCAATTTCTCACACCAGGTCCCTCCGTTTTAAATACTCAAACAGTTTTTCTTCTGAAACGATCCTGACAAATGTGGTAGCAGTCCCAAAGCTTCAAGAAGATGAGTCCAAAACTTAGTGTTTTATGGTGATTCTGGAGCTGAAGTTTTTTTTTTTTTTAATCTATTTGTCTCACATTTAATAAGCACTCATGTTATTATTGTCCTCATGCATTCTGAACATTTCTTCTATTTATTATTTGAAGTTACACTTCATCTTATAAATGGACTTTCTTGTTTTCTAGTTATTACATCTTGGCATAATACTTTCCAAACACCGTTTTATGATGTTCCACACTTAAAAAGCCACCTGGATATTCTCCCTTTCTAGTCTTTTTGTTAAACTATCTTTAAGCCCCCTTGCATGTTTTTGTAATGTGTAACGCAGACTCTGTTAAGACAGAAAAGTTTCAAAAGACTTGTGCAGCTGGGAACTTTTTGATGATTTCATTTTATAAGTGCTTTGGAATGAACGTGGGCATTAAGAGGCACAATGAATACAATATCAGTTTAACAAGATCTGAGTGGCCTTATTTTTACAGAGAAGTTAACATTTCTAGACATTTTGTGATTCCACTAGTGACTTTCTCTACAATGTTTAAAAATGGAATTTATCAGACATATAAAAATGTAAAAAATCGAAAAGTTGTCATAAATCTTTTATACTAAAGTGTTTTTCAATTGCTTCAGAAGGAAACAAGATGAGAAGGTCCAGGTGCTATTTGTTAAAGTATAGGGCCGATGTTTCAGCATCTCAAAGGGATATAATGAAAGAAACCCAAGAACATAGGTCACATGTTTGACAGGAACGCACCAGAGCACTCAAGCCCATCTGGCTCTCTGTGTGAAACAGGAATGTGCAAGGCCCGCCAAAGCAGCGAGAGGCACACAGCCTGGTGGGCAGAATTCATCAGCCCTTCCCCCTGGTGGGCCCCCAGTCTGCCCTGTCATGGTCACGATGCCTTCCCAGTGTCAACAGAGTGACCCGGGGCAAGGCGCAGGGGTGGAATCTCTATGCTTTTGTGGCAGACTTGCTGTGGTACTCATATCACCCGCTCAGGCCACCAACACTGTTGTCCATGCAAAGGAGGTTGGGTGCCAGTATTGCTTGGGTTAGAAAAGTTGGAAGATGTGTCAGGGAGACACTGGTTCTGTCTTCAGTGTGTATGCTGGTGAACACAGGAAGACTCTAAGAGTTGTATGTCTGGGCCTCCACAGATACTTCTGACAGTTTTTCTCTTTGGGTCTTAGGCTTAGCAGGTAAATTTGGACTTTGCATTATAAAAGTATATAAAGGTTGTTCAATATCTTGATATGTATGTATATGCATGTATCTGTACAATGTGCATATATGTGAGCTTTCGATATCCATATAATTTCTCTCCCCTCATTAAATAGGTATGTATTATTTCTTCACATGGATGACTAAACCAGTGTCATATTAGTGGCCACTTACACTTTGTTGCTGTTGTTTTTATGTATTTGGTACAGGGTTTAGCTAGGCAGCTTGGACTCGTAGCGATCTTCCTATTTTCAGCCTCCCCTGTGCTGGGATTGCAGGTGTGTGCTACCACGCCCATACTCAGTCGTCCTGTCAGTGCGCCCCAGGGACAGGGTCTGCATGGCATGTGATGTAGGGCAGCGAATCTCTATCACTGCACTTGCCTAAGCAGGTGCTTAGTCTCTCCAACCCCTTTCTAGTTTTCAGAAATATGTAGCTTGGTTATTTGGTGTCGATATTAAAGGACTGTGATTCTTAGCAATTGATTACAGAAACTTTTGTTTTTTTTGTAAGCAAGTTTAGGGACAGAGGCTGACACATAGACGTATATTCCTGAATAATCTTAATACAGGGAAACTTGAAGGGAAAGGTGTGGGACTCAGGAGGCCAAAGACTGGAGCAGTGAGACTAGGCTCTGTGGTGATGCAGAATGGGTAGGAGAAAGGAAGAAAGGAAGCAGGGTTTCCTCACCCCACTGCACAGAAAAAAAAAAACAGAAGAGGAGAGGACACATTTTGAATGTGGGGTGGATGTTGCTCATCTCTACCTGCCATCACATTGCAATAAACTCAACACTGATCAATCCTTATTTTTAAGTAGATTATCTTGGAGGTGCTCAGCAAAGACAAGAGAGCAGCAGGCATTAGTGTGTGTTAGCAGTATGATTGTAGCATATAATCTCTGTAGTATAACCACATTGTACATCATCTGGGCGACTGAGACAAAGGCAGACAAAACACCCAGGGCTCTAACAGTGCAGTATTACAATAATGACTGTGAGAATTTTAGTTCATTTCTGCCTGTCGTTCTTTCGGGATATTTTTTTATACGACAGTTTTCATACAGTTATGCATCTTGCTTTGCACACTGGATATTGATGTGCATGTGTGTAGGTATAAACAGAACTATGTGACGGAGAAGCAGGATTTTTATAGCCATCCTCTGAGAGCCTTGTTGGGCCCAGACGTCGTCGCAGACGCACGGCACTCATCACTGCGCACAAGCATAGGGTGTGTCTGCGGCTCTGTCCTCAGGGCTGCGGGTCAGTGGACACGTTACAGGTGGGTGTTCGGAGAACAAAATAGGTCTCTAATGTTTTTAGGGTCTCCTGATTGCACTTTAGTTCTAAATATGGAAAATGGTGTTGATTGAGATATGCACTCTTCAACTTTTGCAGGTTTCGGAATTTTGTATTTTGGTTCTTGATCACCTTGAAATAATTTTCAATAAGCTGTTTAAAGCTAAAAACTCGGGGCCAGGGAGATGGCTCAGTGGAATACAGTTCCACTAAAAATAAAATAAAATAAAGCTAAAATCTCAATCTCATATACATGTCAGTATGAAAAAGAAGGGCTGTACTTTCTCCCTAAAATGATGTTTTCCCAAAATGTAGTTTCACTCTTGTAGTTTTCTGATTTACTGAACTTTATGTATTGATTTAAGTACTATTAAGTATTTTAGTATGGAGTTAATAAAATATTTTAGCAAAGGGAAATCACAGTTAACTAGACCCTTTGTTTACATTTTGCCAAGTAATACACAGATTGTCTTTAATGTCTGATTTGTAAATAGTTACAGAAGTGATGGTTAATATTCATTTAATAGAAAATGACGGGGTTTTAGAAAGAAAGCCATATTATTATCTTCACAGTATATAAAAATGAGACATAGCCGCGTAACCCACATCCAGTTCTTAACATAATTTAAACATTTCTTGTTATAAAATTTAGAATCAACTATAGGCTTAACTCTCTAATTTTAAGAAGACTAGAGCAGATTTTAGTGCTCTTTCAGGAAACTGAAAAGTCACTAGGAGTAGTTACAAGGTTTTCTTTCTGTGGCGGTGTCACTTTAGTGTTTCAGGCTCATGTGTAAAATTGAAACCCCGAGCAGTCTCTACCCACTTTCCTCTAATCCTGGTGTTTTGTTAGAATTCTAGGATCCCAACTTCCTACTTTTGGTTTGAGCTGGCTCCTCTGCTCATATCCCTGAATCTGCTACCGTGTCTCTTCCTGACCTGCTCTGGCTGACACTACAACGATGCCGAATCTAGAGCTGCAGGGGTTTCTGTGTTATTTGGTTGATTCTGCTGTATGATTAATGAACTACAATTCCAAAGATCAGCTTTTTTCTCCTCCTCCTTACCTCATCCTCCCCCCTCTTCTCCTTTTTTTCCCTTACTTTCTCTCTCTTCTTCCTCCTTTTGTTTTCAAAACAAGTCTCACTAAATTACTGAGTCACTCAGGCAGGGCTTGAATTCATAATCTTCCTGCCTTCCTCAGCCTTCCACAGTGATGGAGTTGCAGGTGTGTGCCAGTTGCACTCATTTTGAATAATTAAATGAATATGACTTTTAAAAATATAATTTTTTTTCAATACCAGGGATCAATCTCAGGACCTTGCACTTGCCATGAGCTCACTTATACCATTGAGCTACTTCCCCAGCCCAAACTTTTGTGATTTTATTTATTTATTTACTTTTGTGATTTTAAATTTCATGTGCTTGAAATAATAAATGAGAAAATATATTTGGTATCTACATGTAAAATATTTCAGCTCATATTCAAAAGAGTTCAGTAGATTTTCGGCAACCTACTAATAAACAAATAAACTCATTTCAAATCAAATGAGTTTTTTTATTAGTAGGTTGCCCAGGAAATTTCTAAGAAGTACAATTCCTAAATCTTGTTTCACTCTTTGAGGGTTAACCAATTGTACTCTTTAACATA
>NW_004524720.1:749786-764637 GCF_000260255.1 Octodon degus | reverse complement strand
TATATATATATTCAAAGCAGTCTTTAGAAATCCTCAAAGTTATATCATTTTGTATAATATATATTCTACCACTAAGGAAAGCCTAAAGCAGGATAAAAATATTTTTCTGATTCTTTAGTTTCAATAGATAAGGAGATGTTAAAAAGCATCAAAACCTGTCACCAACATTTTATGATTGCCACAAGTCTTGCTCAACAATTTTACAAAAAGCTCACAGCCTCAAAGAATTGACTGAGGAAGCCAAGAACAATTTTTATCAGAAACAGATACACACACACACAGAGACACGTGAGAGTTAGAATAGATATACTGCTACTTTCTCTTAGTTCACTGAGAATAAAAGTTTGTACTAATATTGTTTAGACAAGGTATCATGTCTGCATTTTGTCCTCTGCATAACTACTATGAAGACAATAATATACATTGTATTAATTATTATAAATATCCTACTTATCTATTTTAAAGCTGTTTCATTGCTATTTTATCTTTTTCTTATTAATATGAATAAAAATTAAGAAAAAAAAAGAAACAGAGATTTGAATAGTGTTTAAAATAAGGTATGTTATTATTATACATTAGGTCAGCCAAATAGGTCAGCAGATTAAAGTGCCTGCTTAGGTAGATGCAGCGGCCAGGGTTCGATCCCCGGCCTGCTGTGCTGGCCCTGCCCCCAGGGTGTGCTGAGATGGTGATTGAGACTGAGTGTGGTGGCACGTGCCTGTAATCCCAGTGCTTGGGAGACTGAACATAGGAGAATCACTGCGAGTCCAATCGAGGTAGTGAGACCCTGTAATACTGTACTAAAATACCAAAAATAAACAAATAATTAATAAAACTAAAAATAAATAATGTGTGTTCTAAATGGTAAAATACGAATTAGTAAAACTTTAAATTCTAACAATATTGAAATCTCTTATAATGTAATATTTAAATATAAATATAACTGTTCCAGATAAATGAAAATGATGGAGATATATGGTATAGGCTGGTTATATACTAAGTTCTTGAATTTTAAAAATAAATAGGTTTTTTGAAAATAAATATACCTCTAATAAAACATTAAAAATCTGAATAAAATTATTTTGATTGTTGGTATATGAATCTCAAACACTTTTTTCCCCCTGTATTTTAGGGAAGGGTCTACAGGGTGTTCAGGATTTATATTTATATTTATATTTATTTTAAAGTTATTCTTGTTTGAAATGCTTAAAAGAAAGACATTAAAAGCAAATATAAAGCTTAATATATATTATATATGAATGTATGATAAGATAGTTATGCTACTAATTTTATTTTAGTTCATTAAAAGAAAGGCTTGTGCTAATGTTGGTTGGACAATTAAATGCTAATATCTTGTTTCTCTGGGTAAGTAATTTAAAGATAGCAATATGCAATGTGTTAACCATTGTTTTCTCCTTATTATCTTTTCAAATTTTGTTGGATTTTTTTCTCTTTAAAATAAATAAATAAATAAATAAGTATAAAAATAAAAAATAAAATTCTTAAAGTGTACTTTTAAATTCATAAGAAAATAACCTAGGAAAAATTGTAAAAATGGGCAAACTAAGTAATTAGTAATCTCACAGATGAAAGCAAATAGCTAATAAATATAAGCAACATCATGTTCAGAAGTGGATCTTTTGGAAGGTGAGTGGATCTGAGGGATGCTAAACTCATCAGTGGATTGATCTATAAATGAGATCCTACATAAATAAGCCATTAGGAGGTGAGGCCTCGTTCAAAGAAGCAGACCACTGGGGCATGCACTGGAGGGCAAATGCCTGCCCCAGTTTCTTCCTTCTCTTTGTGCCTCCCAGATGCCATGGAGTGAGCTGCTGTCCTCCCTCTGACCCATCGTGGTGGCTCTGCCTTGGAGCCACTCTACCATGGACTGAACCAACTGAATCATGAGCCAAATTAAACCTCTCTGCCTTTAAGGTGAGTGTCCAGTATTGGAAAGTAGAAACACCAACTAATATAGTATCTATTAAAAAGTCATATGTGGTATGTCTTAAAAAATTTTAAGCAGCCATTCTCTTTGACTAGCAGTTCCATTTTTAGAAATATGTCTATATTCATCTGTATATATATGTGTGTTATTTAAGAGGGTAATCATGCATATTTGTAAAACTATGTAAATAAAAATGCACATTTGCAATAATATCTGTTTTTAAGGTCAAATATTTAGAAACAAGTCTACAAGCAATTGAATAATTAGATTAGTTTAAAGACTGCATAAAATTCTATAATATAGAAAATTTCATCTTTAAAAATGATGAAATGAGTGATTTACTTATAATGACAAACATTTCATGGTATAAGAAGGTTCAGACCAAATATTTAAAATGACACCAATAGTCTAAAGTAGTCTATGATATATAATGCCCTGAGATACCTAGTGGATGAAAATGCCAATCCTCTCTGAAAGAAGCTCATTTTTTTCTACTTTTGAAATAATTTTGAAATATAAGTGAACAGAAACAGCTTACAATCAAAACATTATTTAAAAAAAAAACCAAAGCAGGGAATTTGAATAGCATGAGTAAGAAATAGTTGGAATAAAGATACCAGAAAAAAAAACTCAAAGATTTGAAATGCTTCTGTGAAACACAAATTATAAAATTATTGTGGGACGAGCACTTCCAGGCAGGCTAGATGGCCGTGGCCACACAAGATTCATGTGGGACTATGGGGAAAAAGCTAAGAAAGTTGAACAAGAGGAAGAAAGAGGAGGAAGAGGAGGAAGAGAAGGAGGGGGAGGAGAAGGGGGGAGGAGGAGGAGGAGGAGGAAAAGGAAGAGGAGAAGGGGGAGTAGGAGGAGGAGAAGTGGGAGGAGGAAGAGGAGGAGGAGGAAGAGAAGAAGAAGAAGAAGAAGAAGAAGAAGAAGAAGAAGAAGAAGAAGAAGAAGAAGAAGAAGAAGAAGAAGAAGAAGAAGAAGAGGAAGCGGAAGCAGAAGCAGAAGAAGAAGAGGAAGCAGAGGAAGCAGAAGCAGAAGCAGAAGCAGAAGCAGAAGACGAAGACGAAGACGAAGACGAAGACGAAGACGAAGACGAAGACGAAGAAGAAGAAGAAGAAGAAGAAGAAGAAGAAGAAGAAGAAGAAGAAGACGACTACGACGACAGTAGCCAGGCTGTGGCCTCAGAGCTGGACGAGGAGGTCTGAGAGGCTTCTGACAGCGGAGGTTCTGGAGGCAGCCAAGTGCTGTCTTATGATGAAGCGGTCGGTAGAAGCAGAGAATGAGGAGGATGCTGAGCCCTGGGATAAAGAAAAGGAAAATGCTGCTGACTCCGGTGCCGGGACTAACGCGGGGTGGGCAGATGCCATGGCGAAAATCCTTAGCAAGACAACACCTAAGAGCAAGCGCACCATGCTCATGAAAAACAAAGAGCTGGAAAAGGAAAAAGAGAGGCTGAAGCAGGAACGACTAGAGAAAAGAAAACAACTCGGTAAGAAACGAGAGTGGGAAGTGATGTGTAGAGCAAAGCCAGGTGCTGTCCAAGACAAAGACTCAGAGAGGAATCTCCAGAGAATTGCAACTAGGGGTGTGGTGCAGCGCTGTTCAGAAACATCAGAAGAACGTGGAGGAGAAGGTTAGAGAGGCCGGAGGCTCCGTTAGAAAGCGTGCTAAGTTGGTACGAAGTGTTTCCAAGAGAGATTTCATGAGTGTTCACTGAGGAATGGACGGAAACACAAATGAGAAAAGTTCATCGGAAGAGAACCCAAAAGCCAAAGAGACCGAAGTGGAATCAGCAGAGGGCCCAGGTCGGAGCATTCTGCGAGACGATCTCATGCTGGGGGCCTCCATGAAGGACTGGGGCAGGAGAGCGATGGCCCGACGGCAGCTGTGCGGGGCCTGCGAGCGAGCGAGGCCGACGCTGAGGACGCTGTGGACGAGGTGGAGCGGCGGGACTGCGAGATCTGGGAGCCGGAGGGTGGCCGGCTCTACTGTTCCCTCGTTCCATGTACATTTTCTCTAATTAAGGTATTTTCAGTCCTTATATAATTGTTTTTCTTCTAGACATTTAGACATTGGTGTGGTTTTAGTATCACTGGTGTTTTCAGAATCAAAATGAATTATTTGAAGTCAATATTTTTCTGCCTTGAGCTCAGAGATGTATATGTCTGTAGCTTGTTGAAATATTTTGTATATATCTGTAGTTTGTTGGTATTATTTTGTTTGTTTGGTTTAGTGTAAACTGTTGAGAAAACCTACGTAGTAATGCTTTAAATTATAGTATTGCTGACTTTGGGTGTTGATTTTCATTTTTGTTTAACCGATAAGCCTGTTTTAGGATACATTTTTATATTGCACTGAGCAATATGGTGACTGATGATTCATTTTAACTATTAGGTTATTTTTGTCTGAGGAATTAGAATTTTAGACTCTTTCTGTAAAATAATTGCTTAAATTCTCTTTTCGGGCAGTCAGACCAGGGAAATGATGCAGTCAGAAAACAGTCTGCGTCAGAAATCACACCTAATTTGCGTCAGAATTTTCATCTGATCTGCATCAGAAATTGCATCTAATTTGAAACTTGCTTTCAAATTGCTGTCCTAAAGGTTATTACTTTGGATGTCCTTTTAGTATTCAGTTGGTAACCAAAAAGAGAGAAGAGAACTGAGACAGTTTAGGATTATGCCAAAGTGTGTGGGAAACTCTGCCCAAGATGTGAAGTTTATACAAGGAATTATTTAGTGAATGTAATCTGCTCCTGGTTGAAAATGCTCCATCCTTCCCCCGCTCTCCATCCCAGCACCTGCTGTAGTTCTTGCCTCTGCGGGACGCTGAAGGATACCCTCCCCCTTAAATGATGTGCCAGAGCAGACATGTTTATATTTCCAACTCATCTGAGTGTCACAAGTCTTATACGACTAAAGTTAAATTAACCCATAGCCTGGTATTTGTTATTATAAAGGATGGTGCATACTTAAGATATCAAGTGGTTAAAACAGCAAGCCATAAAATGCATTTTCTATTTATTCTAACTCTTGAACATTAGTGTCTTATTAAATTATAAAGCCACCATTTTGGCATTTTAATGTAAATAAATGTGCACAAATATTCCTTAGTAACACAGGAATGTATTACTGTGTTAAATATCCTGATACAACTTCATGCAGATAAATATTTCAGTGTATGTTAGCATACTATCTTGGAATCATATTATAGTTTTACAAAATTTTGCAGTGGTAAAAATGATTAAATAACTCTCATTGACTAAAAAGTAGTTTTGAAAAATAAATAAATAAATAAAATTATTGTGATTAGCGTGTTTAAATAAATAGAAAGAAAACTTTGAGTATTTGTAGAAATATTCAAAGAGTAGTAAAGTGCATAAAATGATCAATCAAACTTGGACAAGAATCAAATAGCACACCTAGAAGTAAAAAAATATAATAGCTGAAAAGGGCAAACACTTCTATGGTTGGACTTAGCAGTATATTAGATACAGTTGAAGAGGAACTTAGTGATCTTAAAGACAAGTAAACATGAAGAAATTACATGAAATGTTGCGCATAAGTGAGATGCAAAATTTAGGAAGAGGTGGTTAAGTAAAATGATGGGTAGAGTGGAAGTGTGCTGGGTTGGAATCCAGAAGGAGAAGTGGGCAGAAAGAGCAGAGGCTGGATTTGAGAGGAAAGTGGTGGATATTTTAAAAGAATTGTTAAAAAGTATCTTCTTTCACATTGAAACCCCAAATACTGTAATCAGATAGGAGAAATACAAAAGAAAACCCACAAGTAGATAAATCACAATGGAACTGGACAGCAATAAGGTTAATAGTTCTTTAAGGAGATATATTACCATGAAAGGTGACAAACGGACAACTGGTCTTGACAGCAGCAAAAGAAGCCAAAAGTCTGTGCAGTGACGTATTCAGTGTGCAAAAGGAAAGTATTTTCAATCTAAATCTCTATACTTAGGAAAAAATCTTTTCTGCATGAAGCCAGAATGATGACATTTTCGGGCCATCAAAAACAGGGGAGTTTGCTGTTACTAGAACTTTGCCAAAGAAAAACTTAAGAGCGTGTTACAGCTGGAAGGAAAAGGATCAGAGAGAGACAGAGAGAGAGAGAGAGAGAGAGAGAGAGAGAGAGAGAGAGAGAGAGAGAGAGAGAGAGAGAGAGAGAACGGGAGGGGAGAGAGGGAGAGAAAGGGTGGGGAGAGAGAGAGCCACAGACTCCCAATACAACTAAGACAGAGTAACAAGATTCGGATTTTGCCTCCTGCCTGAAATACCACCATTAACAATAAGATGAGATGGTAGAAGTGAGGAACTTATTAAGAGCAAGTGAAGTCTTTTGGAGGTCACGATACATTTCATTCTCTTGGTTGTAGCAATTGTCTCACATATGTAAAAACATTGTTCAATTTAATTCTTGTGGTATGTCAATCATGCTACAAGAATTCTATTTTTAAAAGATATGGAGAGCACAGAAATTAATAAATATAGATAATATAATGACTGTGTAAACTAGCAATATTAATTAATATTTTAGGAATTATTAAAATGAGATTAAATATATAACCACAATGGTATATTCCAGAAGGGAATACAGTTTTGGGTTCAGAAATGGGGCAAAGTTGTTGTTGTTTTTCTTTGTCCTTTTGAGACAGGATTTCACTATGCAATTTAGGAAGGCCTTGAACTCATTTAGTGGCCCAGGCTGGCCTGATCTCACAGAGATCCTCCTGCCTCAGCCTTCTGAGTGCTAGGATTATAGGCCTTTCTGTGTCACCACACCTGGTGGGGTAAAGGTATTTTGACTAACTTGGGACTTTGATTATATTTTGGTGCACAATAAGAGTATCACAATGTATAATTTCCAAATATTAATTGACAAAATTAAATTAGTGTAAAATAATGAATTCAAGCAGAGATAAAGAAGAGAGGAAAGGAATGTCTATGTCCCACCATACCATCATAGAAAAGATGGGACAAATAGCACAAAAATGAGAGGACACATACTGAGTAAATTAGATGTCTTAATTAAGCACAAAAATTATCAGATGAGGTTTTTAAAAATCAGCTATAATATGCTATAACAAATATTTCTATACATTTTGAGAATAGCAATAAGTATAAGATGGAAAACATATGAGGAAAAGCCCCCCTCCGAAATAGCTGTTATATATCTATTGAACTCAGATAAAATACACTTTCAAGTAAAAATCATTACTAGAAAAAAAGTTCACTGTTTATGATGAAAAGACTCAAATGCCTAGAAAATATACCTAGTTTATATTTCTATGTAGCTAAGAAAAGAGCTTCAAAATATAAAATGCAGAAGGATCCTGTCTAATTGCGGCCAAAGAGACATCAACTGAGTTGTAGTGCGTCAGTTTTCCTTAAAAAAAAACAAACAAAAAACAAACCCAAAGCCCGGAACAGCAGAGCCCTGCTCCTCCTGGTGAGTCCTTCCCTCCAGCGATGCGGCTGGCTGTGGGGAGCGCCGGCCAGCGGGGACAGTGCTGGGCCGGCGCCCCACAGGCCGCTGCAGGGCAAGGCGTCACTGCGGGCTTGACCAGTTGACTCCCTCGCGAATCATTAATTTCTCTCTTCTAACTACTGTTTTGGGAGGTTGCGTTTTCACACCAGAGCCTAATCTTAGCTCATATAGAATGAATTTACCGAAGCCTAGAAACTAGACAGTTTTGCAAACGAGGAGGAGAAAAGATGGCCTTCCTATCCAAATGGCTCCTGAGATTTTACTGTAACACTTATGTAACGAACACTACAGAAGAAAAAGTAGTTCCCTCACATTACTTTATGCTATATTGCATATGTTTTATTAATCTGTGCTTCTGCCTCTTACTTTTAGCTGATTAGCCAGTTAAGGAAGGAAACAGAAGATTGATTCGGTTCATTTAGACTTCCTTTTTTTTTCTCATTTACTTCAAGCACTTAATATCCACAGAAACTGCCAAATGGTCCATTTGCGCTTAATATCCTCTATAGGAAATTTAACTGATTAAAAGGAGTATCCCTCAGAGGACGCACAATCCTACTTCTTGTTCTATAATATCTGATTTCAGTCTGTTTGTGTTCCTTAGAAACTAGTTTTGCTTTCGTTGCTCTTCCTGTTGTTTTACAATCCAATGATAAGACCTAGGGATGAATTGTTCAGTGCAAATTCTGTCCAAGTCATACAAGGATAAGAAGGTTAATCACTGAGAGAGTCAAAAGAAGAGTTTAATATGGAAAACTAAGAGGCAGTGACCCTGCTAAATGATCTTCAGGATGCTGACTCTGAAAGCTGGCAGGTTCTGGCACAGTCTGATTGGTGAAAATTCATAATGGAGTATGTTGGAGGAAATGACTGAAGACTTCAAAGGTCATACGAACATTGGAACCCTAACGTGAACTAAATCTGTGTCTTCCAATTTGGAATATACTTGAACCCTTTCCAAAGAGCATGTGGGTGTAAATAGCTTATAGGAAATCAAGTTGGAGGTTCCAGAGTTTTCAAAAAATTTATGTATCTAATAATGTTCCTACGTGCAAAACAATATTCTGGCTTTCTTGTCCTTTCCATTTTTGTAATCTCCTATCTCCTACCTTGTAAAACTTTAAGATATTAGCAAACAAATTCACTATGGACTTCAGTTTTAGTTTACTTTCTAACAAATCATATTAAGTGGTAAAACTAATTTTCATTGAAAATAGTTTATCATTTCATTATTTGAAGAGTGTAATGCTCTTGGCTTTTATCTCTTTAATATTATAAAGTTGAAATAAAAAAATACTACTAATCGCCCAAAGAATGCTTCTGTTCTCAAAATAAGAAATATCATCCCCTAGACATGTTTTTATTTGGCGTGGACGCATGATTTACTAGGCATCTGGAAGCCATTCTTTTACTACGTCTTCAGTGTTTCCTTTGGTGTTATTGGGAGACATCACCCGGATATTATTAATCCTCAGTTTGTTTTTCCAAAATATCAAGTCTCACGTTAAATCCTTTATTCTCCGTGAGGATTTCTGGAGTAATCACTTCTTGGCTAGACAACGTATTTTCTATATCAAATAACTTTTCCTACATTCCACTAGCATATTTTGCTCTGATTTTATACCTAAAAAAAAATCCAGAGCAAGTGCATAATGGCACAAAAAAATTCAAATTTTTTTCAGTAATCTATATTTTTATTTAGATGCAAGAGGAAGCTTACAATAAAACAGATTTTTGACTTCAACAACTTATAAAAATTTAAAGGATTTAAAATAACTGTATAAAAAAGAAAAATCTGGACACATAATCATTTTAATTTTTCCAATAATCCTCTATTTTCTTGCTAGAGGATGGACGATAAACATGTAAAGGCAATGATGAGCAAGCTAAGAATGCATTTGATGAATAGTGAATGATACGATGAGGAAAGCTGAGTTGAGTTAGCTTTGCCAGTTGAGTTAGCTTTGCCAGTTGAGTTAGTAGTTCCAATCATTTTTTTCCACTGTCATTTGTAGTGGTGTTGTGTAACTACATCTGCACCATCCCTTCATGATGATACAGATGATGAACACTTGTTCCTCATGGGATGTGTCAGCCTTATGTTACTGTAATAAAACACCCAAGATAACCAAATTAAAAAGAGGGAAAGCTTATTTGGCTTTTCAGTTTTGCAGATTTCAGTCCGTGGTAGTTTGCTCTGTTTCTTTGGGTCTGTGGTGAGAGAGCACATCATGGTAATAGTATGTGGCAGAGGAAGCCCATGTACTTCATGACTGAAAGTGAAAGAGAAAAAGGAAGAGGAAGAGACCAGAATTTTGCAATTCCCTTCATAAATTTGTCTCCATTGACCTGTAATCTCCCTCTTAGCCCAGTCTTTTAAAGGTTCTCTCACCTCTCAAGGGTGCCAAGCTAGGAACTAACTTTTTAATACATGAAACTTTTGGTGGCAGTTTAGGACCCAAAGTATAACACCTGTCCTCTGACTTTGGGCTCTGCCATACGACTTGAATTGGTCAATATCAGTGGATGTGATAGAACATGCTGCAGATAGCTATGGTCCCACAGCTTGCGGTCTAGAATGAGATATGTTGAACTAGATCACAGCCTGAAGCAAAGCCCAGAAGACATACAGCTTGAAGCAGGGGTTCAACGTAGACCAGCTGACCTGCAATTGAAACTGTGAATAACCCATAGGATCTCAAGCATGAGTATAAATATATTGTCCTGATTACTTTTTTCTCATTGCTGAAACAAAAACAACCTACACCCAAGGTTAAAGGAGGAGTTGTTTATTTAGCTCAGTTTGTAGAGATTTCAGCCCATAATCAGCTGGCTGCAAGATAGGGTGGTATGATATAGGGGCAACAGTTCATGGTGGTGGAAGACAGCAAAAAGCAACAGAGCAAAAGGGAGGAGGAAGCCTTTTACTCTCCCTTATATTGTATTCAAGCTACCTGCCCTAGGAAAGACATCGGACTCATACCCTGAATCCTAGAACTAGACAACAAATCAATCCGAAGTTCTAGATTCAACTGCCCCTAAAAAGCCTGCCCTCAATGACCACATGAAACATTGGGGGACATCTAGACACAAGCCATAGCATACATGTATGCCACGGAGTTTGGGGATTTTTTTTTGGGGGGGGACGTTTTGTTACTGTTATGGTTTGTGTCTTGTTGTCCCTCCAAAGTCTCATGTAAGTCATGGGGCAGATGTACCTCAAGGAGCAGAGAGTGGCTGCAGGGGTGGAGCCAGAAGACTAGGGCAAGGCTCACAGATAGGGCCAGAGAGGCACAAACCATTAAACTGGCAGCATGTGCTGCCCCACTAGGCCAGTGGTCTCTCTGAGATGTGGAGCGTGTCATCCTGGACACTGGCACCCCAGCCTCTCCTCCAGACCCTGCAGAGTGGGGTCGGCAGTTTCTGTGATTGAGGCTGCCTCTGGCATGGAGATTTTTGGAGAAGACAGAAGCACTGATCCTCTCTCCTGAGCAAATAAGGTTCCCAGGTCTTGCTAGGTAATTCAAGCTGCTTTAAACTATGAAACTTACAGTAACTTTGAACTAAATGAACCTTTCCCTCCCTTATTTTGAGTGTCGGATATTTGTCCCAGCAATGAGAGAAGAGGTACTAAAACAGTAACCTCACAATATTATAGCACTAGCTCACTGTTGGAGGAAACTTATCTCTTCTGTTGGTCTGTGTTCATCAGGAATAGACTTATTTAAGCTTTTGTGATAATTGGAAAATGGAGGGAAAAACTAAAAGTGCCTGGTTTTGGTTACTCTTGAGATGCTGATTTGTTCTTGGTTTCTCTTTTCCTAAACATCACAGTGATGAGCAACAACTCTTGCCACTCTTTAGTATTGTTCAAACATTTCCATAATTCTAAACAACATGTTTAAGCTGCTATTGCCTCATTTTTCTTTCTTAGAGATTATAATTTACTCCTGATTGTGAAAGAAAAGGGCTTAATTCAGTCACCCTCTCTCCATTCCCTCTCTATCCACACACTGCCCCTATTCTAGGGCCTTTATAATATTGTCCCTTGGCATCCATAGCACACTGGTTCCACAATTCTGTCCGTATCAAAATCTAAGGATGCTCAAGTCCTTCACTCAATATGTCACAGACTTTTGCATACAGCTACACATATCCTCTTGTATACTTTTAAAATCATTTCTAGACTACTCACACTACCTAATAATTCTATGGAAATTCTACATAATCAGTTCTTAAAATGTACTGCTCAAGAGACAATGATGGGAAGAAAAGGCCTGTACATGTTCAGCAAAGAAGTAATTTTTTTCAAATACTTCGATTCACAGTTGGAGTCATGGGAATGGAACTCAGACACAAAGCACCAAATCCTTCATTTGACTGGAAGGATTGCTAAATGTGAGTACCTGTAATCTTTGTTTTCAGACCAGAAGTCTCCCTAAGATAGAAGCTCATTGCTGGGGCAAGGAGGGTATCTAAAAAGGGCGAAGGGAACTCATAGAGCATCCTTGACTTTGGTTCAGTATTCTCAGCCTTGCCTGCTGTCCCAGTTAGAAACATTTTCTGTTGAAGAAGTAGGTAGGGGTCCAGCCACCCTGGAACAAATGAGTCATTTTTCTGTTTTCAGTCTACTTGTTCTCTGGCCTTCAGAGATCCCTCCAAGTTCTGAGTCTTTTTAGGGTTTGTAATTTATAAATGTTTTATTTTTTGTTGGCTTTGACTCGCTGAATCTATTTGGTTTCAACTTTCATCCTTTCTGCTATGTCGCTTCAACTCTTTTGCTTTCTATTAGTGACATTTTACTGATGTGGTTCCCTATTTCACATTCCTCCCCACTTTCTAACTCCATTATTATTTTAATAATTTTTGAGGATGTGTACAGTGCCCACATTTTACTGAAAATTTAGTAATGCAGCATGCAGGTCTAGAACACTGCTGATCTACAGAATACTTTTTCAGTTTTAAAGGCCTTCTACATCAGAAAGTGAAGAGAATTATGACACACTTACCCTGTCCTCCAGAGCTTCCTTTCCCCAAATGACATTCTAGTCATCTTGATTATTTTGTTGCTCGTTTCCCAGTCAAAAGTCCAATGAACTCTAGACAAATATCAGAAAAAACACCTATTCTCCATGAGGTTGTTGCAAGCTGAAATATTTAAGCCAACCTATAGTTTTATTGTAGAATTAAAGTCATTTTAATAATGTGAAATGGATTATCATAATTTGATATTTGACATATCACCTAATTTAAATTTGTATGTATAAATTTAAGTATACTCATGTTCTATGCCTATTTTTTATAATATTCTTTTTTTCCCTACAGGAACAGATTTATTGTGATATGTATCAATTAGCTTTCCTGTAGCTGGGGCAGAATGTTACCTACACAGCTTAAAGAAAGAGAGGTTTATTTTGTCTTATGGTTTCAGAGAAGGGCAAGGTAGAGCAAAGCTGTTCACTCCATGGTTGGTCAGGAAGCAGAGTGACTGGGAACAGCACCAATGAAAGAGAGAGGGAGCCTCCAATTCCCACCCCCTTCATATATCTTCAAGCAGTCCCTACTTTCTAATACCACATTTGGCTATGAACAGCAATGGATTAATTCACTGGTAAGATTAGTGCCTGTATGGTCTAATTGGATTCTCAGTAGCCTCCTAATCCAGTCAATATGGCAATTAAGTTTAGTTGTCACACATATCAAAAGATGAATTTATAAAAAAATACAATCACTCTTCCTCCTGAATCCACTTTTTTATTATTTTTTAATCTTTTATTATTTTTTCATTATTTGATACAGGGTCTCATTATGCAGCCTGGACTTGTATTGATCTTCCTGTCTCAGCCTCCCCAGTGCTGGGATTACAGGTGTGTGCCACCCCAGGGCACACCTGGGGTTCCAGGGCCAGCAAGGCATGTAGTACTGTGGATTGAACCTGGGTCCTTGTGCTTGCCAGGCAGGCACTTAGACCAATGAGCTATCACCCCAGTCCATGAATTCACTTTCTACATAAATGCATATTATTAATTTTCTCCGTAACTATCCACAAGTTAAACACATGCCTAAGAAAAAAGGCTTTAGAATTTTATTTATATTGTAACTCAAGTCCCAAAAGGTGATTTACTCTAGAGTGAGATATAAGGCAGCAATTAAAACAAAACCAACCAAACAAACAAAAACCCTGTAAAAGCTCTATTAGGAAAGTCAGTTACCTCACACGCCCACAGTGAAGCTAGAGAAGAGGCATGATTAGGCTGCCAGGGAAGTGCACTTTGGGAAATCCATGCTAATCCTCTTCCCCCTCTTGCTGTGCTCATGCTCCCACCCTCAGGGCAGAGTAAGTGGGAGGAAGGGAACTTTCGGGCGAGCACTCAGAGAGTGACTATGTGTCCTTTGTGTTATGCATTTGGGAAGGACACAGACACAGTCTCCCTCTGGAGGTGTTCCAGGGAGGAGACAGGTTGACGATAGTGACTTCAGGCCCAAAGTTAAGGGCCGTACAGTACACCCCAGTGGCCTCAGTCTCATTGGCGAATTTTTACTTAGAGCCATAATAAAGGACTATTTTGTTGTGCAAAAACAGAAGAAAAAAAATGTATATGTGTACAGAAGATAGGATAGACATGCAGCTACTTTCTCTTAGTTCATTGAGAAGAAAGTTTTGTACTAATATTGTTTAGGCAAGATATCATGTCTGCATCTTATCCTCTGAATAACTGCTATGAAGACAATATGCAATGTATTAATTATTGTAGCAATACTACTAACCTGTTTTGAAACTGTTTCAGGCCGAGTAGGAATTTGTGCCGAGTTCCAGGGAACCCCCAGACACAGTCCTAGCCCAGGTCCGGTGAGTGTGTGGAGAGCTTCCTGCTACCCTGCGCTGGTGGGACCAGTCCCAGCCCAGGCACAACCTTGGGCCGGACACTCTCCCACCCACTTGGGCCACCCCCCACCACTCCGCAGTACCTCCCCCACCCAGCCCACCGAGTAGGAATTTCTGCCGCGTTCCGGGAACCCCCAGACCCAGTCCTAGCCCAGGTCTTGTGAGTGTGCGGGAGAGCTTCCTCTTCCCCCTACTTCACCTTGCCCCCTCCAGGCACAGCTCAGGCCTGGCATACACGCCTGGGGTGTAACCCTGCAGCTGTAATCCCTGCAGAGAGTGTAGAGGATAGATCCACCCAGCTGGTCCAGGAGCAGAACATCTTGTCACAGGGGCACAACAGGTTCAGCCTCAAGGGCAACAGTGGGAAGGAGTTGAGCACAGCAGCCAGACCAAGCCAGACACAGCTGGATAAATCCAAACTTTGTAGAGCTGCACCTGAACTTCAGTACGTGCGAAGGTTATAATTACAGCAAAGATCTACAACAAAGGTCAGAAGACAGTGCTACACAAAAT
>NW_004524720.1:745825-746356 GCF_000260255.1 Octodon degus | reverse complement strand
CCAGAGGATCTGAAAACATCATATCATAGGGATATATGTGTGCCTATGTTTATAGCAGCACAATTTGTGATAGCCAAATCTTGGAAACAACCCAGCTGCCCATCACCTGAGGAAGGGTTGAAAAAGATGTGGTATTTTTACACAATGGAGTATTACTCAGCTATAAAGAATGATAAACTTGAAGCTTTTCTATTGAAGTGGATGCCACTTGAACATATACTCATAAGTGAAATAAACCAGACACACATGTGTAAATACCATATCGCATAGTCTCCCTAGTATAAGAACTCAAAAGAAGAAATACAAATAGAAAGGTATAATACAAGTAAAAAGAAAGTGGGATCTCAAGGACTAACTAATTAAGAGAGGGAAAGGAGAAGAACTAGGAAACATGACAATGTCAAACTATACAGTTATATGTAGAAGATGGGCAAGGCAGTGATCCTGAGAATCTCCAGAAGCTTTTTGAATCCAGTCATTACTTGGAAAGATTCTTACCCTGACTAACTATATATACTGATACCTGTGAAC
>NW_004524720.1:732925-744884 GCF_000260255.1 Octodon degus | reverse complement strand
AGTAAAGCCATGCTGTTATGTTGAGCTATAGGGGACTCAGGTCAACAATTTCTGACATTGCCAGTCAAGTGGAACCCCCAATACTATTATGGACTAATGAACTCATTTTTATTATTTTGCTGAGTTAACACACCTATAATATTTAAATGATGGAACTTAACAAAAAAAGGGTATACAGATGAATGTCCATTTTTGTATCTGTGTATTCAAAGTGGCTAGGATAGATATCTAGTTACATTCTCTTCATGAATAGAGGGATTTGTTCTAATGGTGTTTGTAAATAGGATTTCATGTCCGCATCTTGTACAGCAGTTAACCACTAGGAAGAATGTATGCTGTGTGTTAATTATTGAAACTGTGCTACCAATTTGGTTTGAAACTGTCTCATTGCTATTTGTTTCTCAATGAAATTATGGAAAAAGGGAATTATAGTAAAAACCTTATTCTACATACTCATGAATTTTATCAGTTAAAATAGTAGATAGATGTCACACTTTGACTATTATTTTTTCATACATGTACCACTTTTTTTTTTTTTTTTTTTTTTTCAGAATGGGGGATTAAACTTAGGCCCTTGCACTTGCCAGACAAGCACTTATTCTACTGAGCCATCTCCCAGGCCCCATAGCACATCTTGAATTGTGAAAATTCCACCCTAAAAAGTGCTTGACCACACTGGCACCTTAGCTCAGTGTTCCACAGGTCATTGCAGTATGCTATCAAGAAGGGTGTTTCTAGCAATATGGTTCATGGTAAGATTAGTGGATCCCATAGTCATGTGCGTATTGCTGAATCAAGAATTCATCTAGACTGAATTCTTACCTTGAGATAATTAATGTGTGTGGTGATTGTGTTGATGGCGGTGCTGGCAGAGCTACTGTGGGCAGGGAAAGCAAATCCATATTTGGAATATATATAAATCAGTACCAGCAAAATGATCTGTTTTTGTCTAAAATGGAAAGAATCTATCATGATAGCCCTTTTAGTTTTTCCAACACAGTCTTTGCTGTTGGAAGATTGGACATTTAGCAGTGACATTAGTTAAATTAGTCTGCCTGTCACTGGTCCCATACACAACCTCCCTTCCTGCTATCTTGAACATCTTTTCTTATAGGTGGTCATCCAATTTCAGCACTTTCAGTGAAGGGGACTTAGAGTCACTGAAGTTGCTAGTTTCTACTGATAATTGCTATCCTAAAAGAGCAATGGAGCCATCTGAAGGTGCTGCTGCTGTGTCAGTTTGGGATGATAGCCTGTCTGTCAGGATGCCTTCCTATCGGAGTAATATTATCCCATACTTGTTGCAGACTGATCAGGCCTGCAATCTCTCAAACATGTGGATGGTGAAGGCTTAACTAAAAGAGAGAAGAGGTTAAAGAGCCTCTAACTGAATTCAAGATTCTCTAGGGTATGACACAGAACTTCTCTGGGTAGCCTGCATTTATTTCGTTTTCAAACAAAAGAGGGGGATACTGAAGAAAGCATGGGAATCTGAGTGGAATCTAGCAGGACCTTGGCAGCTATCTTCCCAAGTATTAAATTATATCAGTTAGGAGATCTAGTTTATCGTTAGGTTGACATTTATTGTAGGAGTGTGGAGCCTGCAACTCTAGTCCCCTTTTATTTAATTGGGGTTGGAGCCAAACATGCTCAGTTGTGGCCTTATTTTTTTATTTTTTATTTTTTTATGTATTTTAGGGAAGGGTCTACAGGGTGTTCAGGGTCTCACTACGAGATCTGACTTGTAGTGATCTGCCTGTTTACAGCCTCCCAAGAGCTGGGATTACAGGCGCACACCACCATGCCCAGTCTCAATCACTGACTCAGTGTAACCCGGGGGCAGGGCCAGCATAGCAGGCCTGGGAATAGAAACCCCAGCCCTTGTGCCTGCTTGCAGGTGCTTTAATCCACTGAGCCATTTGGCTGGCCTATGTGGCCTTATTTTGGCCTTGAGGGATCACAGCTTTACAGGCCACTCACTACAAGTTTCAGCAAGGACCAGTGATTATCATAGAGGTTCACTTACTATGAATCCACAGCTCATCTCCACATAAGGGGCCTAGGCCTTGGATAGGAGCACATGCAAACATGGAAAGCTAATTGGTTAATGTTAAGTCCTGCTCAGAGCTGCTTCATGGTGGTCTTCATTACCTTCTTCCAGGCTGTAGGGCATACCCTAAGGCAGTAGCTATTATAGGAGAATGTGGCAGGTATGGGGCAGCTTCTGGAGTCTGTGACCAATTCTTGATCCAGTGCTGGGATTGTAGATGTGAGTGCTACACCCTGGTCCTGGGGCGGGTGATTTGCATTACAATGTGAGGAGGGGAGAGAGGCCAGCTGCTGCCCTTCCCTTTTGCTCTCATGCTCTGGCCATGTAGTCATGTGCTGCTCTGCCTTGGAGCCAGCTGAGTGTGGACTGAAACCTCCAGCAACTGTGAGCTAAATAAACATTTCCTTCCTTCATTTTGGGTGTCAGATATTTGTCCCAGCAATGAGAGTAGAGTAGCTCAGACATACCCCATGGAGAACTGTGGAGCTTAGATGATGTTAGAGAATTTTCCCTTATGAAGGCAAAAAGGCAACTGTTTACTACCAACCAGGCATAGATCAAGATTTGTACTAATAGTATTTAGACAAGATATCATGTCTGCATCTTGTACTCTGAATAGCTATTACGAAGACAGCAATATGTAATGTATTAATTACTCTAACTGTCCTACTAACCTGTTTTGAAACTGTCTCATTGCTTTCTTTCTCATTGAAATTAATTTAAAAAATAAAGACAAATATAACAACCCCCCCCCCAAAAGAATCAGTCAAGAACTCCAGAGGCTGCCCTATGACTGCATGAGGGTTTGTGGGGGGAGGGAACTAGACACAAACCATAACATGGTGTCTGTGATTGTTTTGCAATTTGGCTTTTTTTTGTGGTACCCCGGATTGAACTGGGACCTTGCGCTTGCCAAGCAGGTGCTATATTGCTGAGCTATATCTCTGGCCCTGTCTGTATCACTCCCTTGATAGTCCTTGATATAATTTTTACGTATGTTTTCCAGCTAGGAGTCTGTGTTCTTGGGATTCTGAGACAAAATATTTTCTATCATATAATCTTGGTGACATCTTAGAAACACAGGTCAGCTTTTATTTGTTCTTGGAATAAAATTTTAGCTTTTACCATTGCTTAAATCACAGGTCTTCAGCTCCCAGGTCATGGATTGATCTCGGACTATTGGGAACTAGGCCAAACAGCAGGAGGTGAGTGGCTTGCACTGTCCTCTCAGTTCCACCTCCTGTTAGAACAGTGTGACTGGATTCTTACAGGGGCAACCACCCCTAAGTGTGAGCTGCACATACTAGGAATCTAGGTCTGCTGTCTTTCTGAGAATCCAGTGCTTAATTATCTGGTGTGGAGCTGAGGCTGTGATGTTGGTCCTGAGGATTGGCTACAAATAAAGATTTATGTTAGCAGAGAAGTTTGACTGCACAGAAAACATAATTAATTGCTTGCAGGCTCATATCGAAGCCCTGTCAGTGAATGGCAAGTGACATTAAAGCTACATCTGATGGTACCTTTTATAGAGACAAGTGAGTTGATGTCCTCCAATTGTACAGTTATATTTGATATCAGACTAAGTCAGAACTGAACATTTATTTTATTTCATGTTCAGCTGTTCTGTTTTTTTTTTTTTTTTTAATTTACCATTTCCTTCTTACCTCTTTCTTACATGGTACATGTGTCTTAGTCACAGTTTTGTTAAGCCCATAGGAAAACCTGAGCCAAAATTAGTAAAAGAAATCAAACATAAGGGCCAGCCAAATAGCTCAGCAGATTAAAGCACCTGCAAGCAGGCACAAGGGTCAGGGGTTAGATCCACGGGCTTGCTGTGCTGGCTCTGCCCTTGGGGCACACTGAGGTTGGGTGTGGTGGTGCACACCTATAATCCAGCTCTTAGGAGACTGTAAACAGGTGGATCACTATGAGTCTGATCTAGTAGTGAGACCCTAAACACCCTGTAGACCCTTCCCTAAAAAAAAAAAAAAAAAAAAAAAAAAAAAAAAAAAAAAAAAAAAAAAAAAATATCAAGCCTAACTGGAAAGCTTCTTTGGAAAGGGAGAAGACCCAATGATGAGAGAGCAGAAGTAAGACCACTAACCAAAGAGAAAGCTTCATTTATAAGAAAATGCCACGAGTCCTACTTAAAATCATGGGTTTTTTGCAACAGGCGATTCACATTCTCCAAGCTTGCCTTGTATAATACATAGCCAGTTGGCTACTCAGTGGAGCCAAGAAACCTTCTAAACTGCACTGCCACATGGAAACCAATTATACAACAAGCCTTCGGGCTTTAAAAAAATAATGGGTATTAAGGACAGAAGTAATTGTGGAATACCACTACTTTATCCAATGTGTCTGCACAGAGAGCATCATTCTTACTGGATAATTGTATTGCTAAAACTAAGAAGTTCCTTACTATTGGGGAAGACTTGATTCTGCCTCATGTTAAGATTAGTCATGGACTTTAGGAGAGACTACCGACCAGAAGGTAACACATGTAATTCTTCCAGCTAGCACTATAACTAGATCAGTTGAAGAAATAGCAGAGGATATGAAAACACAATTGTTAAGGATCAATGATTCACCACAGTATATAATCCAGACTGATGAGTCTACCATACTGATAACTAGGCAACAATGCTTGTCTTTGCATGATATTTTTTCAGGAGGCTATGTCGTGTGCACTTTTGTTGTAGTTAACACCACAGCAGCAGAACTGCTCAAATCTTTGACTGATTACATATCAGGAGAGCTGAACTGGTCATTTGTGTCCTGTGTTCAGAGCAGCAGCAGTCATGGTTTTCTGGTTTCATTACTTGGGTCAAAGAGGTTACAAGTGAGAAATGTGTTAAGTGCCCTCCCGGAAGGTGGGTCTACACATGGTATCATCCAGAGAGAGATGCTGGCTAGCTGAAATATGCCACTCAAACTTAACAACATTTTTCAGGATGTGATTAAAATATTAAGCACCTTAGAGTATATGCCCTTAACACATCTTTTTGTGCTGTTCTTTGGGAAATGGACACAAAACACATGTATCTTGTCTTATATACAGAAATGAGATAGCTTTCTGAAGGTAGATCCCTGGATAAGTTTCTGACTTAGAAGAGCCACTGCAGAGATTTCTCATAGAAAAACACTCACCAGTGGCAGCATATTTGAATAACATGTAATGAGTCACAAAACTTAAGTGACAAACTCAATATGCTCAACAAACTCAATCCATCATTCAGAGCAGAGTGAAAACTGTGTTCTAGTCCATAGGTAAAGTGACTGCACAAGCTGAAGGATCTTACTGACTCTTCCTTATGGTGAGTTGCATAATTATTTCATGTTATATTTTAATATAACAATAGAAATAAAAATTACAATAAATGGAGTACCCTTGTGTTATCCCTAAACCATTCCCACCCTGTCCATGGAAAAAATCTTCCACAAAGCTGTTCCCTGGTGCCAAAACATTGGGGACTGCTGGTTTAAACGTCTTAATTCAATCCTGTCAAACTGTCCATCCTTTTCTCATTTTTCTCCTTTGCTTACTGTATTCTGCACCACTGGTCTTCTTTTTATCCTGGGGCTCTTAAATAGCAAGGAGAACTTTTGGAGGATGAGGTCTCAACTGCATAACTCAGTTCTATGAATAGAATGTCTGATACAAGTTGGTACCCAAAAGCTTTTACCAACTACATTAGCAACTAGGATGTTTGATTCTAAGGAGAAGCTATTTCATTTCCAGACCATAGGACTTGGTCTGTAGTGTATTACTGAGTCATATCTTAGGAGATGAGTCATATCTTAGGAGTCACTTAAGGTGAGACTTTCTAAGAAAAGGTAAGACCTGATAGATTTGATCTTTAGGATTCCACAAGATTTTATGTAATTTTTTTTCTCATCAGAATTCCTATTGATTAAAAAAATATTCCTATTGATATTCCCTGAAAAATTTCATTGAAAGATCCTGGCCTATGAAGGGACTTAAATCTTATTACTGTGTAGGTGACTACTTCTGTACAGCCTCCTGAGGTGTAATGTCTCTCTTTTTTCTGTTTGAGTTACTGAACACTTAAACCAATCATGCCTGTCCCTTCCTCCCTCAATGTAGCCTGTTAATCTCTCTGTTGGTTTCCTCACTAGCTGGCTCAACTCCTCCCAACCCCCCATGAATTGGATCCTTGACACCTGCTGAAACTTGTGCATAGAATGCCGCATGCTATTATTCTGTCAAAACCCTTATGCTGAAGTCCTAGCCCTCAGGACCTCACAATGCAGTCTTATTTGAGGTAAATCTTTACAAAAGTATGGTCATGCTAAAATGAGGCCTCAGAGTCACATTAGAACCACTATCCTTATAAAAAGTGGAAATTTCCATAATGAATAGGCACACAGGGAGAACACCATGTAAACATGAAGATATCTCGAGGGGCCTGCAAAAAAAATACTGGTGTGGAGCATCCCCCACCCCAGACCTCAGAAGGGCTTTAATTTTAGACTTTCAGGCTCCAAAACTGGGAGAAAATAGTTGCTTAAGCAACTCAGGATGTGCTGTGTGTACACTCTGACAGCCCTGCAAACTACAACACAGAGCATGTACTTCACCTCTCCTGCACCCGAGGATGTGGCTTACCCTAAGCCAGAATAGATAGTTTTTCAGGAACCATTTTAGCTGGTGTAAATTCACCAAGGAAAACCAAAAAGTTCCAAGTTCTTCCCAGGGGAGCCTGGCAGGCTTTTTTCTGAAGTTCCACCAGACAGCACTGGGTCCTATACCCATGTCCTAGCTACAAGTGCTGGGAAAGACCTCAGCTGCAGCAAACTCCTGGCTCTAGTAACTGTGTCTAAGAAAACGTGGGCCTCACCTTCCAGGTGCCTAGTTCAACAGGTATCAGAACAAGCCACGGTTCAAGAGGTGACTTGTCCATTTTGTTCTTTCTGTGTGTTAGTCACCCACCTAAATCCTGGGGCTACAGATTTCCCGGAGTCCAAGAATTTTCTGAAGCTTACTTTACAGTGGTTGGAGACAGGTGACAAGACAGAGAAGTCTTGCTAAGTCCTCTGGGAGGTGCTGCTGGGGCAGAAGTCTAGACTTCTCTGCAGGTGGAGATTCTTTTAGGTAAAATTATTCCATTCCTAACAACTTTTATACTTTCAAAGAGAGAAGAAAAGAACCCAAATAAAATCAGACAAAGCCCAAGCATCTTCCCCTGCTATCTCCAGCGTCTGCAGTCAGGCATTCTTGAGTAGGGCAGTATAACATCCTGACATGCAAAACCCTAACATCATTCCACACAAGGAAAGAATTTTTCTTCTATTCATCCACCTTAAATTATCCAGTATCTGGTCCCTAAATACTCTACCTGCTAAAGTTGAATACTGCTTATTCTCCTTTTTCCAACCTTCAATATTCTCTTTTTCCCCCACTCTCCCATTCCCACTCCCCCACCCTTTTTGGCAGAGTTTCTAAATGTGAGGTTAAGACCATCCTAACAGCCGAAAAATGCAGGAAAACTGCATTAATTTTTTTTTAAAAAAATGTGAGAAATCAAGATACACGTTTTAATTTTAGTCCAGTTTTCTAAACTAGACTATTGAAGAGTAGATTCTGCTTCTGCAATGTGTATTGGTGTTGCACCAGATCTACTTTTTGGAGAAAGAGATGAAAGCCTCAGATACCCCAAGAAAGTGGCCCAATGCTATTTTTTTTTTTCGGGTTCTGTGAAAGGGAAGCAGAATATATGGTGTGCAGGCCTTTGGAGAAGCTTACTAGACACTGCTTTTCGTCTGCTTCCTGTTCCACGTTAAGTTTCTGAAAGCCCCCAGCTGCTCCCGAGTTAAAGGAAGGTAAACATCTCCTGCGGCCTGGCAGGGGTGGGGTGGGGTGGGGACGATCCTGGATCCCCAGGGAGGAGGTGACCGTTTGCAGCCGCCCCAACCCAGGTGGCCGGCGGCGCAGGTGGAACGCAGCGGGGCGCAGAGTGGCAGTCCCGGGATTCCGCGCAGCGGTTTGGCTGGAACCCGGACTGTGCGGGTCGCGACCGCGGGGACCGAACCTGCCTGCTGCGTGGCGCGGGCGTTTACGGCGTCCTAGCAACGGAGGACGCGGCAGCCGGGGCGCTGCAGGTGAGCGCTGCCGGGTGTGGGGTGCTGGGGGCCGGGGTGCTGCGTGGTCGCGCCGCCCCAGGCCTGCGTCCCCCTGGAGATCTTCGTTCCCTCTCCGGCACCCGGGTCCGCGCTCCCCAGTCTCCCTCCCAGCCCCGCGTCCCGGTCTCGGTCCCCTTCCTAGGTCTCCGCTGCGCCTGGCACTCCCGCTGCGCGCCCTCGTCCCCCGCAGGTGCCAGCTGCATTCGGCCCGGCCCTTCGGGAGCTTCTCCCCTCCTTGCGTGCGCGCCGAGTCCCCGGGATGGGCCCCGAGTGTCCGTAGCTGCCTCAAGAATTCGGTGCAGAGCTCTGAAATAAAATTGGTTTCGTTTTATTTGTGAAAGTAAAAGCTTCAATCTGATACGTAAAAAGAAATACCGTGCCTTATTGGATCCGGAGAGAAAACGTGATTCCCAGCTGGGGTAAACAAACTTACAAAAACCTTTTTTTCCTTGTTACTTTTGAACTTCTTTTAAACAGTTTCTTTAACTCAAAGATAAAGTCTTGTGTAATTTGAGCGTCCTTGGGTAACCATGGTTACAGTACGTGGTCTAAAGAGCTAGGGGCCTGGCGCTGCGTGCAGACCGAGAGCTTTTGCATCTTACCTGAGTTATGCTGACCATGTTTGACCATCACTTATTTTCTTCTAATAGCGCTGCTCTTTCGCGCTTGCCTTCTGGATAGTCAAAAGCCGGGTGAGGTTAGAACTTGTGCTTAAGCAGCCTCCACGAGTAAAGCAGTCTCTTGCTGTGGTTTCTTCCGAATCCTGGGCATCAACTGACATACATTCAAGTGTGAGTTGCATTTACATTTCTATAGAAGTTTCTCAAGACAGAAAAGAAGTGTGTGCATGTCTTAGCTCCCTTTTCTGAGAACTTTCTACGAAGTTGCTCTATACTGTGTGGACTACAACAATTATTAAGTTGTGCAGTTTCACATTTTTTAATAAAAGGTAAAGAGAAGAAATAATTCATATGTTATATATCTTTATAAGATCACCAGTACGAGTGTTGCACTCCAAATTAAAAGTAGACAGAACTGTCCACCTAAGCTCTTCTGTATAAGGTAAAGAAAGCTGTTTATCTGAGTTTATACTTATGCTGATAACACTGGCAAACTCAAAGTTTACATGGCTTCCACTACCTGCTTTATATGTTTGAATCTAAAGCATTTTGTATCAGTTGACAATAGAAACAAGAGAAGTTCACAGAAAAAATTAGATATTAATTATATATTGCATTCCACTAGGATTGATCTATTTACCTGTGTAAAGATTATATAATCACATCAGTTAAGTTTCAAGTCTGTCTGACCCAACACTTCCTTTGTATAGCAAATATTTTGTAATTATACTTCACTATTCTGAAATCAAGATCACAGACAATAATCCCACATTTATAATGTAGTCGGAGATATTGATGATAGCGTTCTGTTTGTTAGTGAAGGAAAATAACTGTGAATGCTGGGGCACTGCTTCACTGGAATGCAGAAGGAAGTTGTCAGACACACTTCAGTCTTACCTAGAGTTCCCACGAACACATAAGCTCCAAATGGATGGTGACACAGATGCACAATCACAATTTGAATTTTGTGAATAATAGCTTAATGACATAATTTCCAAACTGATGAGAATTGTGGTAAAGTTCTATGTAAAATGAAATATGAACAATTTTCCTTTCACTTAGATTCAGTTACAATCCTGAACAATTCAGAATATAATAAGACTGAAAAAAATGCTTTTATATTTTTTATTTAAAAAAAGAACCCCTGCATGCTCACTATAGATCTGAAGTTTTTGCTTGCCAGATGGCCTCCTGGTGGGTGCAGTCTTACTTAGGACATTTGACATCTTTCATGCTCTGCACTGAGTGCCAGCGATGCCCCTTCCCATTGTCCTGGTAACTAGGTAGACATCTGTACAGTATTTCCATACTACCTCCCAGCAGGAAGTATTTACCTACTGAGAGTCGCTGAAATCCTGTTATTGGATTTCAAGATTTAATACAGGAGAGAAAGTAAACTCTCCAAGTCATTTCTGTAGAGTCTGACACATATGAGCCTTTAAAGTTGTAATGGGTGAAAAAAACTGGAATACTCTATAGTTAGCTTTATGACCGTTGACCTAGTGCTCTGGAAGGCAAATTTCAATAACCAGTGTTATTACAAATGAAAAAAACCCCAAAAGTACAGGTTATCTGAAAATAGTATCCTTCATATATTTGTAACAGACTCTTTTTTCTAACATGGTTTTTATTTAATGGCACAAATAAGGTCATCTTTTTTAAAGGTCATCTTTTAAAAACTTCTCTAAGTAACCAAAGTGAAATTTATTTCATTCAACTTACATTTTACATTTTCTTGCTAGACTTTTGATAATCTGCTTAAATAGACTAAGAAAAGACTCTTTTTTTCCTTATAAATATGCAAGATGTATCAACAGGGCATGCAGTGTTTGAATTGCTCAAATATTCTTGTAATAAGATCAGCATGTCTTACACTAATTTTCAGAAAAAAATGAAATTATTATCTGCCATTACTATTCTTATTCTTATTAATTCAGGAGGCATGTGGGTTATTTACAAAGTTCTCAAAATTATGCTTGTCTGTCATTGTGCTCTAATACAGATATTATGACCCAAGAAAGTCAGACTTGCAGAGTTCTTTTAGCACATTTCTAAATGACTTGTCACTCAGCTCAAATGAAGTTTTCTTATTTAAACTTCTAGCTCCTTAGCAGAGCTGTGAATCAAAACACTCACTGCCAACCTCCTTCAGTTTTACTTTTTTCCACTTTTGCAGTTTTCTGTATGGATTTTCTGACCATCTGTCTATATTCTCCGTTTTCTTTCTTAGGCCTAGTTGATGTTCGAAAAACATTATTGATTCTAGCGCAGGCAGATATTGGAAAATCCCTCCACACTAGTAAGTTTTACTTTTAGAACTTTTTCGTTATTTTATCAAATTCAAGAGCAATTACATAGTTAGAAAATGAAGCACTAGATTAAGAAGCAGACTGTGGATTGAGTAGTACTAATATAAAATCCTGAAAATGAAAACTGTAGCAGTGAAAAGGGACGCTGCTGCCTCTGTTTAACTCCTTCTGTTCCAGTGCAGTGCGTGCCTGCCCTCAGATCTGAGGAGGATTAGCGGAAGCCATGGGTGTGGCGCTGACAAGATTGGCGCAGTGGACAGCTGCGGGCTACGGGACTGGGACCTTGGAGATCACCCCTTTGAATGAAATATTACTGAAGGAGATCATTATATTTGTGGAACATTTTATTTATGATCACCCCCAAGAAGCGAAGTTTGTTTTTGTAGAACCACTTGAATGGAAAACAGATCTTGAGCCCTCAGCATTTGAATCAGGTTATATTGTCAGGTAAGCCACTAAATTGCTTCTAGAATTGAATTTCATTATTGCATAATTTTTATTAATTGGTTGTGAGTTTTGGAAAAGCCCCTTTGCCTCTAATTTAGGGGTTTCCAATTAGAGAAATCTCCTAAATTAGGGGTTCCCAATTGGAAACAGTCAGATGAAATTTGAGGATATTTCAATGAGCCAACACAGTGTTTTATCTAATTTATGCACTTAAATTTTATTTTCTTTTGATAGAGGTTACATTTTCCACATCACCCCTTCTGCTCCATGCTTGGCCTTTCTGCTTGTCTTATTCAAACAAAATCCCTTTCAATACCTTGTTAATTTAACAAAATTTAATTTTTTTTTAAATTTTAAAAAGTACAAATAAAAAATGGGCTAGGGTAACA
>NW_004524720.1:708604-732825 GCF_000260255.1 Octodon degus | reverse complement strand
TTGTAATTTTGAATAATAATGTCGTTCATTATAATTGTATAATAAATATAAAGTAGACAGATTTCAGTGATGTGCATCCAGTTTATTGTGTCTTCCAGACATCTTTTCTATCACCTTGACCATTTTTGGTTTTGCATATAAATTTTAATGGTCTGACCTTGTAAAAATAGTTCCGTGGCCAGTCAAATCTTCTTATAGCTGCCTTTTCTCTCTTTCCCCTTTGGGATTATTTGTGAGCATAAAGTCAGAATTCAGTTTTAGAACTGTAGGACTATTCTTAACCTGCATCTAAGAACTCTTGAATTCTCAGCTTAGTCTTCCTTCTCTGAGTGTTTTGAAAATTTTTATTGGTGCATTTTATATCTAACTCTGCCGAAGGTCAATTTCTCCCTAAGTTCTTGGTACTTCTGGATGAGTCCCCCATTCTTTGTTGATCCCACCTCTAAGTTCAGTGTTTTTCCTAACTTTTGAAAGCTGAAAAACATCTGCAGAAACAATTAGAAACATATTAACTACTTTGTTCAGAGATGGCTTTAAATCATATGACAGAAAAAAAAAATGTGATTGTCATTGTATCTGGACTGTGTGCTAATTTTGTGTTCCAAGTACAATCATGACCGCGTCTGCCTCCTAGTGAGGTGAGTGTTACACATGCCCCAAATGTGTCACTATTTTTCCTTCTGTATTCTTGCACAAATTCTTTTTTTTTGTTTTATGTCCATACTTAAATCTTTTTGCATGCTGTTGTACACAGTCTTTTCTTCTAAGCAGGATAGCTCAACATTTCAACACCATCTATATTTTGAAAGTATCTGTTGGTTGTCTCACCTCCACCAGATTAAACATTCAGCTTTTCATTGGGGTAATTTTTTTGCTGATTTTGTTTCTGACCTCGAGTGATGATATCTTTGGTGTTGGAAAGCATGAGATCTGGTAGCATTCTTTATTGTATATGATGGAAGTTGAGCTTGTGTGGCTGCATGAAAACCAGATAGGTACTGATTTCCTTGAAGAAAGCAAGGGTACAGCAAAAGTCTTGGTAATAGCAGAAAATACTAAATGCTATAACATCCAGGTCTAGAACACACCTCATGCCTGCATGAAACCAAAGAAGTCCAGTAACCCATAGCCATGTGGTGTTTGTTAACTCTAGCAACAAAATGAGTGATAAAAACCAGAGATACATTCAGTCGCCAGAAGAATTTATTGCTAACATAGCCCAACTACCCCATCTTTGCCCTTTGGCTCGTATGAACTTTTCTGGCCCTCACTTCACTGTTTATACATGTATCAAAAACAAGGAAGCTGTTCTTCTTTCAGACAGGACTCAGGTCTGTGTGTCCAAGAGACTTGGTTGAAGTCACCATGAAAGGCTTGAGTAGAGTCTCCTGGATGCACTTCTATCATGTTAGTGTGCCCCAGAGCTTTAGAATAAAGAGAGTCCTCCTCTTGTGGACATATTTTCTCTCAGGTCTCTTTTTCCAAATCAGGTCAGTCTGGGGCCAGGGAGATAGCTCAGATGCTTAAGTGCCTGTCTGGTTAGTGAGTGTGAGAGGTCCTGAGTTTTATCTCTAGCACCACAACCAAAACAAACAAACAAACAAAAAACTAAAAAAGTTGCGTACTCTGTTCTCAGTATGCAAAATTGATCGGCTCACTGTTGTGTTGGTTTCTGCAGATACTGGTAGGAGTATATTGGTTTTGGTGGCCTGACTTCCATTTAGTGTTATATATCTCCAAATGTTTTCTCTGTGGCAATCAATAAGAGTCTGATCAGCCTTCTTCTTAATTCAGAAGATTAACATTTACTATTTTGTGTGTGTGTGTGTGTGTGTGTGTGTGTGTGTGTGTGTGGTGGTACCAAGGATCGAACTCAGGACCTTGTCCTTACCAGGCAAGCACTTATTCCAGTGAATTATCTCTCCAGCCCCTGATCCTCTCATCACCTATTGAAAACACCTTACATTTTATCACCTTCTCTCTTCTTGTGCAGATTGTTCGAACTGAACAGATACAGAATTTTTCACATTACCTAATTCATCTTTTTCCTAACTTACTTATCCTGTGGTAACATCTGTCATTATCTCTTCACCTTTATTTTTTTTGGGGGGGGGGAAATGTCAATTTTTATTTTAGTAATCTTCCTGAAACACTTCACAGTGCAGCTTATATGTAAGTAAAGACAGAGTATATGCTCATCTGTTGATGGTGGCACCGACAGTCGTGGTGCTTTGATTTTCTAGAATGGAGTTTGGGAACAATTGGTTAATCATTTAGACTCCCATCCAAGTCCTAACCAAGCCTGACTCTGCTTAGCTTCTGAGATCAGTCATTCAGACTCATTTTGGGGAAATATCATTTTTTGTTCTTTTCTGTCCTCTGGTAGAACTAGTTTCTCAATCATATCTGCTCTGCATTTGCCATATTTTCACGATGCATGTGAATTGGACAAAACTGGTTGAACCTCTCTGTGTGAGAGTGGTTGTGTGGGCATCTCCAGCAGTGCTCACTTGAAGCACAGTCCACGCCTCTGTGGGCCTTGACTTTCTGATCAACATTATGCAGGCCTGAATCCATGATCTCTAGTGTTGTAACTCAACTTAGAGAAATTGTGTTGTTTTAAGAGCTGATGTTGTTATCTTTTGGTAAAATTTCCAAGTCGTAGTAGTAAGATCAGTAGCCCTAAGGTATTTGCATTTTATGTTGTTTTTAATTTGGCTGGGGTGGGAGGAGTGCTGGGGGTCAAATTCAGGGCCTCATCCATGATAAGCAAGCACTGTTCCACTGGACTCTGTCCCTCAGCCTGCCGTAAGTTTTGTGCTGAACTCTTTACTTTTGCCCTTGACAACTATAAATAGTTTCTTGACTGCAGTTTTATTCCTGCGTTACTATTTAGACATACATTTGTTGAGTAATTGCTATACCCTGAGGACTAAGCTGAACACTGAAATTAAAGAAAATGACATTTTCATGCTCTCTTTCTAGGCCCCTTCCTCAATTGCAGTTTAAAAGTCTTTCCATCAGGATGGTCGATATCATTTGTCGTGCTTCTTCATGACTTTCGTGAATTGGGAACAGCATTTTTCCTTCCAGGAGCTCATTCTCCAGGTGTTAGGAATGGCTTGAACCTGGAGACTAAAACTTCCAAGTTCCAGTTTCTAGTAGGAGCAATGAGAAATATGATTTGTGCTCTGCAGTCCTCCAATTTTCAACAGAATTTCCACTTTCATTGGGTCAAGTGGCTTGATATTTTTGACATTCATTTAGTTTTCAATCCAACCCAGCAGTCATCCACTTAGTGTGAACAACCTCTCCATGAGTAAGTCATCTTTAAGTATGAGCCATTGAGAAATCTCAATGCTAAGGACATTATTCAGAAGCTAATTTTAGAGAGAATATGTTCATAAGCCCTATCACTGGCTGATCTATAATTCTTTCACTTATTGATTTAAGCTACATATTCCTGTATTTACTGAGCACCTTCTTTTTAAAAATGTATTTGGTACAGGGTCTCACTACACAGCTTGTACTAGTAGTGATACTCCTGTTCTCAGCCTGCCCAGCCTGAGCACCCTGTGAATGAAGTCACTATTAGAGGTACTGGGTGTAGAACGGTCTCTTTCTGTACCAGACATTACCAGTGCCATACTAGCTTCCTACTATTAGTGTAACAAAGTACCACAGATCTATGTTAAAACAGTGCAACTTTGTTTTCTTACAGCTCTGTAGGTCAAAAGTCTAAAATGAATTTCAAGGTTAAACTCCACATATTGGCAGGGCTCCATTTCTTCAGGGCTCACGAAGAATTTGATGTTCCTTTCCCAGCTCCTTCAAGGTCCCTGTATTTCTTGGCTGTTGGCTTTGCAGGTTTCTGACCTCCATGTCTATCTTTGAATCACCTGATTCTGAACTTCCCATCTCCCTTTTATAGGGATCCTCATGATTATGTTTATGTTGGCTTATCCAGAAATTTCCCCATTTTAACTCCTGTATCTTAATCCATCTGCAAAGTCCCTTTTGCCACGTATAGGAGAGTATTCACAGGATTTGAGGGATTAGGATGTGGACATTTAGAAAACGTTATTCTATCTCCCACAGGTGCTGCCTGTTGGTTTTGGTTCTGGTGAGACTGTAAAGTAGTTTGCATAAGTGTCTTCCAAGGCCCCATGGGTTAAAGGCTTGGTCCTCAACTTGGTGTCATTTAAGGTAGTGAAACCTTTAAAGGGCTGAAATCAATGGAAAGAAGCGAGGTCACTGCATGTTGGTTACCCCTCCATATGATGCCTATCTTGATGTGTCATCTTGCCACAAGCCCAAAGCAATAGGACCAAATGGCACAGGACTTTAAAACTGTAAGGCAGATGAGATCTTTCTTCTTTTAAGTTGATTATCTCTGGCATTTTATTGCAGCGACAAAGAGCTTACTAACGGTCTTCAGTAAGTAATCTGGATCTGTTGAATTTGCTCTTTCTGATGAATTATAAACATTTTACAGCATCAATATGTAACATAAAACCTAGACAGTTTAATCAATGTTCTTAGTGGTAAAAACCTATAGCAATAGCAGTTCCATAAAAACACGTCAATATTTTAAAAATACCAATCTAAAAACTTCATTAAAGGGACAGAAACAAAAAACTAAGAGACTCACTAATTTTTGATCGGGAAAAATTCATTTTATAAAGCTAACCATTATCCTAAAATAAACCTAATTAAGGCATAGAGAGGGGAAATAATCCAGAAAGATGACCTAGTTTGCTTTTTCTCATTGCTGTATTTTGTGTTCATAAATACACAAGAAAATTCCTAACCACTAATGACTGTGGCCTAAAAAATGTTATAAATAAAATAAGAAATCCCCAAATCATGAATGATTTTGTATAAGTAGAATTTAAAAAAAAGATGTCAGAAACCAACACTGTTAACAAAACAAAAATGAAAATGCTGGTTAGTTGAGTTGAGTTGCAAATTCTAGAAATGACTGAAAGTTTTCTCCATAGATGCATCCTGTTACTCTCTATGGTTGCTTGATGTTTGGGGGGTTAAAACTGTGGGTGCAAGTGGGCAAATAGATGAGCTTCTAATCAGAAGGATTTCTATTTTCTGTTTCATAATGAGACATAAAATAATCATCTGAATGTCTAGATTTAACTTCTAGCAGCATCTGGGTAACATTAAGCTTTCAGTTTCTTTCTCTCTCTTTTTTTTTTTTTTTTTAGTAAAACAACAGTCAATTCAGAAGAAATTGATAAAAATGGACAGCCTTTACTATTTCTCTCTGTACCGCAAATTAAAGTGAGGAGCTTTAAGCAGCTGTCACAGTTGGTATTTATTGCCAAAGATACAAAGCTGAAGGAGGCTCAAGCATGTATTGAAGGTGATGTTTACATTCCAGTCTTGGATCTGAGCTTTTAGAAAATAATCTGGGAAGGGTATCATTTATTATGGTCTCTTGAAAAAAGTTCTGCAATCAAAAGGTAAAAACTCATATGTACCACTTCATGAAAATTTCATTAATTTTCCTTGGCTGAACTGTTTTGTTCATATCAAATTTCTGCTTTAAAATGAAAGTCCCAATCCTTTAGCATTAGTAATCTGCTAGGTTTTTAATTTTAGCATATGGCTAAAGGAGTAACATCTCAGCCTGTGTAAAGCCCAGTGGCCCAGATCCTGCAAGGTCACAAGGACCAACATCTGATCACCCTCTCTCCTGACCTGATGGGTGATCATTTGTCTTCTTCAAAGTGAATGTAGCCTTGTGCTTCAGACTTTAGGAAATTCCCTTTCCAATGTTCTTAGCCATTTTCTACTGTAGAATTCATGCTCTTCTGTGAATAGTTATGTTTACTCAATTATGTGAGAAATATTGTTTTCTTCATTAAAGATATATGATGAGTTCATTATTGATTAGTTATCTAACATGTGAAACAATCTTATAAATATTTTTTATCACTAGAAATACCTTATCATAGGTAGTGATATGTTGTATGCATTTTAAGTATGTAGAAGTATGTTACTAGTGGATCTAAGGCATAAGGTATGTGGGTTTTGTGTATTGTTGTGTAAGTGTGCCTTAAAAACACTATCATGATGTCAATCTCAGATTATCTTAGTCTACTCGTCATTATTTGGTTATCTGTCCATTAAAGCTGCTTTTGTGAAGAGGGATGAAATGTTAATGGTAAAGGTGAATGTCAAGGGTGGGCAGTGGATGAGAGGAAGTACACAGGCTTCAAGTGTTTGGTTTGCCTAATATTTCTCCTTTACCCCATTTTTCTCCTTCCTGTTAGTTTAGGAGTAAATAACCTTTACTTTCAGATCCAAACTGCATAGTGTGTGACAATTTGGTAGTCTGATTTCTGTCTTTCCTGATAATTTACCTAATGTGTACCATCTTGAATCTTTAGGGGATGGCATCTATACATTGATAAGTTGAGCTGCTTAATAAATGGCTGATTCCTTGATTTTCTTTTCCTTGCTTGCCTTTCCTTTCTAAGCCATCCTTTCTTATCCTTATGTAAACCTTTTACACAACTTTCTGTAGATACTGCCCTTTTCTTGTTGGAGAGTCAATGCTACTTTTTCAATCAAATCTAACTTCCTACATTGTTATAACAGGGTTTCCCCCACCACCACCTCAATGAATGTGAGCTTTCATCTTTCTTGGATTGCTCCATTCCAAACAAGAATATGTTACTTTTTCCCCCTCAGGTCCACCAATATATTTTTAGTATTTATCAAATTCTCTTTTTGATATCACTAGGTTCAAATTTCACAGCTATGTCAGTCTTGATCTTGAGTTAGTATTTAAGCTTTTCACATAATTTTGTTGCATACATAAATGCTGTTTAGATTTATTTTTCCAGCTCTGATATTTGAAGGCATTGAAAATATTAGCAGTTTGAGCAGGTAGAGAAGAGTGACGTACACCTGTTGGCTGAGAGGAGGATACTTTGGGAAAGAAAGCATTTATGAACACTGAATGTTGATACCTGTAGACACATACAGTTCTAGTATGATTCTTCAAAGAAGATTGGTGATTCTCTCAATTCTCAATATAGTGAATGTCTATTTTGAAAAAATGCTCTAGGGGTGGGGAGAGTGAGAGGGAAGGAAGATGGGGAGAGAGAGAGAGAAGGAGAGAGAGAGAGAGAGAGAGAGAGAGAGAGAGAGAGAGAGAGAGAGAGAGAACAAGGTGGAGCAGAAGGTAGAGGAGGATGAAGAAGAGAAGGAGGAGACCTGGAAGGGGGAAGGGCAGAAACCAGTCAGCCTTAGGCTTGGCCTATGTCCTATTAAAGAAAATGATGTGTATAGAACATGTTATAATAAATCAAGTCATATAAGGAAGTTTCTAAGTACAACAGGCTCTCCCAGGTAGAGATAAGTAAAGCTTTTGATGGATTTGTTAGCCTTTGTGTTTGTGCTTTTTATACTGGAAGATAAGATGGTGATATTTATTTATTTATTTATTTATTTATTTATTTATTTATTATCAGCTAACAGAGACCCTGTAGTAAAAATCTTGGGCTCAGATTATAGTACAGTGACAGAAGATTCCAGTACCTCAAGTATTCTTCATGAAATTACCAATGGTGATGATCCTGAAAATGAGACCAAGATGAAAATTGCCATACTACTGAAGCAACTGGATTTACATCTTCTTAGTTATACTCTCAGACACATTTCACTGTGAGTCTTTCATAAAATAAATCTTTAAAATAGTTGCAACTACTGCTTTCAGAATTAAAGAAAAATTGAAAGAAAAGTATAAACATCATTGCCATTAAATGAACATTACATTTTTTTGGAATGATATTTTAATTTATTGGATTTATTCTAGTTTTAAAAACTTAAAATTTACAGTCAGCATTGGTAAAACAGTCTAGTGGGGCCCCATTCAAGTCTGAAGATGTTAAACATTCTGCTTATTTTAAAGCTTCTTAGGATAATCATATAAATTATTGGATTGTAGCACAAATATTGTATTGAGTTTGTACAGTGCATAACATGTTTATTTTCCACTATTTCCTACTAGTATGATATCATTCTAAATGAAGTAACTTGTAACCAAATATATTTAATGTTACATTCAGCATGAATTGCTAATCATTCAGTGCCTTGATAGGTTGTTAAAAATTATATGGTGGCTAAAATTAAGTACAATTTAGGTGCAAAAAGGATTCCCTTTGAAATGGTGATATTTGTTCATTTTCCATGGATTCTGTTTTAAAGCACTTACTTTTTTTAAACATTTACTTCAGACAAATACGTTTAAATCCAGAGCCTGTTAAGAAAGATATAGAGCTTCTCAAAAGCTTCTCAGGAAAAGGAGAATGGACAGTCTTGGAGTCTATTGATTATACCTCAGGTACTCGCAGATTCTTTTTATTTACTTTTTCTTAATTGTATTCTAAGAATATGTTCCATGGCTATGTTAGAAAGAAATATTTAAGGCACTGAAAACTGAAAATTTCAATGACCTTATTTTGTTGAAGCCAACACATTTTTACAGACTTCCAAGTTGAATGGCCTGATGGTTGTTTTCAGATTATGAGTTTTCAAACGGATGTCGAGCCCCACCTTGGAGGCAGATTCACGGGGAAATGTGCTACGTCCTGGTGAAGCCACATGACGTCGAAACTTTGTGCCTCACGTGCAGTACAGAAGGTGTATTTTTAAATGGTGTAAGTAGTATTTGAAAAGTGTGATGAAAGCCCAGGGACTGTGCAGAGTCCTGTGCTACCTTGTCCCTTGGGTTGTATCCCAGGCACCATAGAATGGAAAACGACTCTGTGGGATGGAGGCAAGTGCCTTGGCTGTGTGGATTCTTTGCAGAACTGGGGATTGAACTCAGGCCCTTGCACTTGCCAAGCAAACGTTTATTCTACTGAGCTTTCTCCCCAGCCCCTGCTCTGTGGAATCTGAGCAAATCAGAATTAGCTCTGTTATGCATCACTATAGTCAAAACACCAGTGTTCCAAGAAACAGCCTTCAAAATCTCACTTTATACAACCCAAACCTCTTTCGTAATTGGTTCACAGATCAGTCACACAGGTATGGAAGGGAAGATGCAAAGGGGCCCCTGAGGTAATGAAGAAGGATTGACTGCAGCTCCCAGCCTCCCAGCCTCAGGGACAATGCCAATCTGGATGCAGGGGTCACCACACGGAGCAGCTTGAGGAAGTGTCATCATGTGGGCCCCAGGTGGGGGGTGCTGTGGGTCAGTGTGGGTGCCCATGGGCTAAGGACAGGGCTTCTCCGATCTTCTTTGGGGGGAAGGGTTCTTGTTTCTGTCAGAAACCACTGATCTAGGCACATGCAACTTCATCTGACACGGGGGCATCTAGGCAGTCCTCTCAGGGTTTAAAAATGAAAGGGAAGACCATGAAAATATTCAGTAATTACAAAAAATAAAAACATGCTGCAGTTCTGTGTGTGGCTATAAAGTGTGTTATGGTGGAATAATGGGCCAGGAAGGAAAGGAAAGTGAGGAGAGAGACAAGCTGAGAGGCAGAGGGCAGAGGCAGGGAAGTGGAGGACAGTTGGCCTTTTAGAGACAGAAATCCTAGAAAATGCTGCACAGCAGCCCTTTATGACTTCATCAGCAAAGGTTCCTGAGGTCACAGTGCATTTTCAGTGAGAAGAGCAAGAGGAAGGGGCTCGTAAACTTCTGACTAGTGGAGTTTCATGTGTGTATAGGAGGCTGGGAGACTAGGTGAATGAATGAATGGATGGATGGATGGATAGATCGTATTAGTTTCATGTATAAAATCTATTTGGCGGTGGGTGCAGTCCCAGATACTTGGGAGGCTCTTGCAGGAGGATCTCATGACCTCAGTTTGAAACTTTGACAACATAAGAAAGGCTTGATACACATGTGCACAAGCACACAGACGGGGGTAGGGGGGAGATGGAGAGAGAGAGAGAGAGAGAGAGAGAGAGAGAGAGAGAGAGAGAGAGAGAGAGAGAGAACACTATCATATGGGTCTTTTAGAGAATAAACTGCCCAATATCTGTTGTGGTTGTGATGTGTTGACCAGGTTCTTACGCTGCAGTTAATCATTGTACTAACCTTATTCTCCCAAAGGGGAAAGCGGATGATGAGGGGAAAATTGATTATGAGAGAAAAGGTGAAGTGTATAAAGACCTTGTTACACTTTTAAAAGACAAATCAGCAGTATTTTCAGAAAATATGTCCAAACAGGTAAGTTTTGCCTTCTCTTGATTTCAACTTCCTAGGCTATGAAAAGTTGGGGAGTCATGTCACCTCTTTTTGGACTCTGCTTTTAACTATTGGAATGTTTTCACAATGTAATGTAAGATAACTATTATGAACGCCAGGCATGGTAGTGCACACCTGCAATCCCAGCACTCGGGAGGCTGAAGCAACCTTGGTTACAGGATGAATTCAAGGTCAACCTGAACTACATGTGAGACTCTATCTCAAAAAATGAAACAAGAAACCAGAAATCTATTGTAGATATAGAATGTCAGAAATGATACTGATTTGCAGTAGATGGTAAAGTGTAACATTTCAATCCTAAGTAAGACATTTCCTCTTCTCCTTTGAATTAGTGATGCCAAGAAGAAAAGACTCACACCTGCTTATGACACCTAGATATTTGGATTATTTTCATTCTTTGTAGCACTTCTTGTGTGGATTGTCTTAAAAAGGGTGTCATGCCGAGTGTAGTGGTGCACACCTGTAATCCCAGCACTTGGGAAGCTGAGGCAGGAGGATTGCTGCAGATCACCCTGAGCTGAAAGTGAGCTCAAGGCCAGCCTGAACTGCATAGTGAGACCCTGCCTCAAAAAGACCAAAAAAAAAAAAAAAAAAAAAAAAAGTGTCAGTGGCATTGGTACAGAACTACTTCTTACTGGAGAGGAAAGGCTTTTAGGCTTTGGCCACCATGGTGTAAACTTAGAAAAAGCGTCGCTGCCTGAAAATATTACTGTATCTTCCAAATGTTGTGCATATCTTTTAAATTAAGCCTTATTATTATTGTTTTTAACATTTATTTTTATAGAATCTGGCTCCTGTCTATGAAAACTCCTGTTTTGGTCCTTTTAGTATATTGGTGATGTTTTATTTTTTAAAGCTTGCTTTTTGCATGAATAAGGATTCTTCAGAGAAATTGAACCAGTAAAGAAGGAGTGTGGGAGGGAGAGAGAGAGAGAGAGAGAGAGAGAGAGAGAGAGAGAGAGGTCAGGAGAGAGAAAAGGAGAAGAAAAAATGTTTTAAGAAGTTGGCACATACAGAGGTGAAAATCTCAACATGTAGAGCAGTCCAGCAGGCTGAAATTCAGCTGCGAGTTGACATTGCCTTCTGGAGTGCTAAGTTCCTAGGGGCGATGGCTGGGAACTCAGGCAGGGTTTCTATGCTGCGGCCTTGGGGATAATTCTTTCTTTGGAGACCCCAGTCTTTCCTCAGTCTTGAGCTGTTTGTGTGAGGCCACACCCTGAAGGGAGGCTCATTTCCTTACTGATGTAAATGATAATCACGTCTAAAAAGTATGTGCACAGCAATATTTAGACGTCTGGTTGACCAAGATACTGGCTGGGCCCTTTAGCGTAGCCAGGTTGACTCATAAAATCAACCATCATACATTTATTTCCTGTAATTCTTACTCTCTTTTGAGTTTCTTTTATCATATTATAAACTCTTTTAAACATGAGATGCTTCTCATAATTTTCTGTTTCTCCAAAAAGCTAAGCAACAAAACTCTTTTGTGGGTTGGCCCACTGGGATGCTAGCCTCCCCATTGAGTCTTTGTTCAGGGACACATTGATGTCAGGGTCTCTTAAGAGTTTTCTCTGTAGTGTTCAACTTCTCCAGAAACAATTCTTTAGCTCTTTGGGAAGATCTGCCTGGGAAGTTGAGTAGGAAAATGTGCTACATTGTTGCCATTCTGGTGGTAGGTGATATTGCACTAAATTCTCTTGTGGCTGGGCTCAGGCTTTGTTCTTAGTCTCACCTACACCTGGTATCCTTGAGTCTAGAACTTCTTAGGTCCTTTTTCTAGAATATCTCTCATGTTCTGATAGTGGGAGGATGAAAGCCTTCCTGCGCTGGGGGAGCGCTGGTGTTAGGTGTGGGGATCTGGGGTCCAGCTCACGGACTTTTTGTAGAGACTTTGAAACAGATCTGCCCTCACTACTGGTGCATCCCTCTTCTCTGTGGTGTCTGAGACCTTATCATTCCAGTATGCCTTCTGCATTTCATATTTTCTGTAGATTTGACCTCTTTGATTCATTTACCATCCATCCTTTGAAAGCAGTCTTTTAAACTTTGTCTTCTATTTCCAGCAAGGATAGAGTTTTGTCATTTTTTTTTCCCCTTTATACTTGTTTTGGGAATAAGTTTAAAGTGGAATAGTATTAAAATGACTTCAGTCTGCCTCTTACAACCAGAAATCCAATAGTTAAATTTTTTTGTGCTTAAAAATATTTCTAGTTGAGGCAAAATTTACATACAGGAAAATGCACAGACAGATCTGAAGAATAAAATTTCATTACTTTTTCTGCAATATCTGTGTAGCACTCTGACTAAGGTATGGGATATTTTTGCCATTATAGAAGCGTGCTATTGGGGCCGGGGAGATGGTTCAGTGGAATAAGCTCTTCCCTGTCAAGTGCAAGGGCCTGAGTTCAATCCACAATTCCGAAAAAAAAAAAAAAAAATAGAAGAGTGTTATCATACCTTACTTTCATCTAATCTTCATGTCTTGTGAAAACCATACTCTGATTCCCATCATAGATTACTTTTGCTTATGACTTTCATACAATGTACATGATTATATATTGGGTTTTTTTGTTTTTGTTGTTTTGTATTTAGGATAGAGTGTTCAGGGTATACAGGGTCCAACTGTATAGAACTGACTTGTAGTGATCTTCCTGTTTACAGCCTCCCAAGTGCTGGGATTACAGGCATGTGCCACCATGCCCAGTCTCAATCGCTGTCTCAGCATGCCCCGGGGGCAGGGCCAGCACAGTAGGCCTGGGGATCAAACTCCCGGCCCCTGCATCTGACTATATATTGTTTTTGATAACCAGCTATACTTTTGTATTTCTCATTATTTTATTACTTTTTATGGATGAGTGTTTTCCATTGTGTCAATACACCACAAATTATATTTATTCACTCATTTGTTGATGGACATTAGTGTTGTTTCAATTTTTTAACCTTAAGTAAAAAGGTGCCAAGAACATTCTTATATAAGTTTTTGTTTCATCATGTACTTTCACTGGCCCTAATAAAATCTTGGAAGAAAAATGGCAGTTATATACCTTTCCACAGTAGTTGTAATATTCAACATTCATGATAGCTGTGCATGAGAGCTCCAGTTCCTCCACATACATGAAAATTATTGATGTGGTCAGTCCTTTAATTTTAGACATTATGACATATCTACCACTGAGCTACAACTACAGCCTTCATTTATTTTTTGTCTTATTTACAATAAACTTTATGATACGTTTAATTTGGTCTAGTTAGTAATGGTTACAAGGTTTTGATGACTTCAGCTGTGACTATTTTACTAGTTTCCTATAACATTAGGGCTTATGCACATGTTAGTCAAAGTAATTGTCTTAAATCTATATAAAATCTAGAGGACTCATTTTTTTTCTCTTAGACAAAGACATTTATGGGACACTTTCACATTTTTGTGTGAAAATATATTTCAAGTGAGTTTCTTATAGATAGTACGCAGTTGGACCACTTAAAAAATTCACTTTGTGGCATTCTGTTGTATCTATTTGTGAATTTAGGTCATTTTCATTTAATTATTAATATGTTAGGGATTAAATTTGCATTGTTTTGTTTGTTTCCTCTCTTTTCCAGTTTTCTGATTTTTCCTGGTTTCCTAATGCATTTTTGAAACATGTTTTAGAATTCCATTTTATTGTTTTGAGGACATCTCTTTATGTAGCTTTTTTATTGGTTGTTGAAGGTGCTGCAGTGATATGTAAGTAATTTATTATAATCCCCTGGTTTGACATTTCACCAGCTGAATGAAATATAGAAACCTTATATTAAATGCCTTTATTCTCTCGCACTTGTAATTGTTTTTAACTTTCTCTGTATGCACTGAAAAATCATATGACAGTATTATAATTTTTGCTTCAGCCATCAAATATCAGTTAGAAAACTGAAGAGGAGAGAATCTTGTATTAACTCATGCTTTTCCTCCTTCCACTGTTTTCTTCCTTTTTGATTTTGCAAAAAGGACTTCTTTTAACCATCCTTTTGGGTAGGTATGTTGATAATAATTTTCTTAATTTTCCTATGTCTGAAAATGTCTTCATTTCCTCTTTATTCCTAATGAACATTTCCACCTGGTAGAGTTTCTGAGTTGACAGTTCTTTTTCAATTAAAAAATATTTCAATTTTTTTCTGGCCTCTGCTGTCTCATAAGAAATCTACATTATTTTGTTTTTCCCTTATAAAATATTATTTCTCACAGCTTCATATATTTTCTTTGTCTTTATTTATTTTTTATGTATCTGGTACAGAGTCTCACTATGCCGCTTGGACTTACAGTGATCCTCCTGTTTTCAGCCTCCCTAGCACTGGGATTATAGGGCTGCACCACCACAACTGGTCTCTGTACATTTTGTCTTTAATTTTATGGAATTTATTATATATCTTGGCAAGGATTTCTTTGTATTTATTTGGTTTAGAATTGTCTCAGATTTTGGAATCTTAGGCTTATATCTTTTTCCAAGGTTGGGTAAATTTAAGGCATTTTTAGAATACATTTTCAGTGTGGCTATCTTTCTCCTTTCATAATGTTCTCTTGATGTGAATATAGGATTTTGTTGTGGTGGTCAGTTAGAGATTGAGGATTGCTGTGTCTATCTTTTTAAAAATCTATCTTTGCTCACATTGGCTAATTTATTTTGCCCTGTCTTCAAAGTCATGCATTTTTCTCCTTTCTCCTCTCTCTCTCTCTCTCTCTCTCTCTCTCTCTCTCTCTCTCTCTCTCTCTCATGTTCAGCCTATCCAACTAGTGTTCATTTTGGCTTATAAATTTCATTTTCACAGTTTCTATTGTGTTCTTTTATATAGACTGTTTATTTGTTGAAACGTTGTTTGCTAAAACTGACTACCTTTCATTTTTCAAGTCTTCACATTGGTCAGTGGAGTACTTTTATGATGGCTGTTTTAAAATCTTGTCTGGTTATTCCAATATCTATTTTTTCTTAGTGTACACCTCTGTCCATCATCCTTTCTCATTGAAGTTGTAATTTTCCTTCCTGATTTTATGAACAATGAGTGTTTTTTTATTGTTTTGGATCAGGGCATTATGCTGTGAAACTTTGGATTTAATTTAGATTTTTTAAAAAGGCTTTTCTGATACCTCACTGATGCAAGTCCAGAGGATAGCAAGATGGGAGTAAAAGTAAAGGTTCCCCATTTAGTTTCCATTGCATCTCTGGTCTTATGGGATGTTTCCTGACGTATTAACAGGACACCATGAAGAACTAGTTGTATTTCTTTCTTGATAGATTTTGTTGGATGGCACATTCTAGTCAATATAGGCATTGTGCTTCACTTTTCTCTAGGGGTGATGAGTGAGTAGGTCCAACCCTGCTATTGTTGGAGTGTGTGCTGTGAGTTTAGAACGTGTCATGCTGTGAGTTTAGCGCATTGCTCTCTGTCTGTCTGTTCAGGAGTGGCCCTGGTCTTGAAGTTACCCTTATTCGATTTGCGTTGCAAAGCATCTGAGACTTCCTTTCCCAGCCTTCTGAGGCTGGGAAAATTCAGATGTTAATCTTCAGGTGTTAACCTTCAGATGGACTGGGTAATTCAGAAGTGATATCATTGTAAAACTTATGCTTTTTGTTTTTTTTTTTATAAAGGAGACTAGATTCAATGAAGAGCAACAAAAGAATCAGACTGAGGATGTACCTAAGAAGGAAGAAACATATGCTGTCCATAAAACTATATCTGGTTCAGACAAGAGTAAACTGAGGAAGAACCAAATTAACTTTGGAAAGAATCAAATGGCCAGGAGATTGGAGCCAAGCTTAAACTGGAGGACCACTGTTGACTTTAAAGAGTACGCAGATAATTTTTGTTTTCACATGCATCTTCAGTTACTACATGTTTCCTATTTTTTCCTGGAACTTTTTTTCACCATAGAAGAATTAAAAAGTGAGGGGTGGGGAGATAGATTAGTGGTTTAAGTGCCTGCCTGGCAAGTACAAGGTCCTGAGTTTGATCCCTTTACTGCAACAAACAAACAACAAAACAGAAAGTTGGTGTCTACATGTCTTACCATAGTACAAGGCAATACCTTTCCTTCTCTGTGTATTCCAACTGGAGATATTTGAAACAATCAGGTTTGTGTCTATGACAAAAAGGGAAAAAATATAATTCACTTTTTGTAGTCAGGACGAATAATCCATGAAAAAGATGATAAAATAGCATGGAAAGTGTGAATTTACAGGTGGGGACCTGATTCAGTGTGTGCTGATAGAATTTGGAATAATTACAATTATATGGAGTTAAGAAGGGAATCCTTCATAATGGTTATCTTCTATAAGCACTTTAATACCATAAAAAGGCTATAGAGTCTCAAGACGTCAGTTGACCTGTATAAGGTGGACACTTGGGTTATAGCAGTAGCAGTGAACCTATGACTCACTTGTGTTTTCCTTTTAAGACAAAAGTTGTTAATATATGAGATGTTTTTTCTGGACCAAAAGCTCAGGATTAGGTTTAATTGTAGTGTTGGCACTTTGTGATAAATAGCAGGGCTTGGGGTCACAGTTACTTGGGCTCTAACAGGTTTGCCATCACTGGTTTATAGTGTATGACAAAACTCATTGCAGTTGGAACCCTCAGGAATGAGGTGTCAAAGCAAAGATTAAGAGCCAGTGATATTTAAATGTCGAGGCAGTCAAAGCCACTTAGACCATTGTATCTTAGTCACTTTTCCTTTTTGTTGAGACAAAATAGCTGGTACTCCAAGTGAGGAAATGTTTATGTAGCTCACAGTTTGTAGAGGCTTCAGGCTGTAATTGGCTGGCTCCTAGGCAGGGTGGTGTGGCAGAGGGGCAACACAGAGGAGAGCCAGTTCATGACAAGCAGAAGACAGTGAAAGTAAGAGGCCTTCATAGCATTTGCCTCCCCATTTTATCTTAGCCAGGCTACTTAGGGCAGGTAGAGCTCACAGTCTTAATCCTAGTGCCTTTGGCCCTAACACTGCACTGTGGATCTACCCCAGCACCACACACTCTAGATCCCTCCATTGCTAAAGAAGCCCCACTGCACGAAGCCCTGGGAGAACATTTAGACATAAGCCGTAACATTCCACCCCTGGCCCCCCAAAGACTCACACATCCCCTTATGTAAAAGACATTTAGTCCATCACTAAGAATTGCCAAATTCCTAACAGCTAAAGCATTGCTGAAAAGTCTGAGTTCAAATTCTCCTGTGATTTAAGGCAAACTATTAGCTTCAAACCCTGTATAAACAAAAAAGTTAAACACTTCCAACATTCAATAGCACAAAGTAAACATTTTTATTTCAAAGTTATAAACAGGAAATACAAAGGAATAGGAACACATTCCCAGAAATGTGTGGCAAGTTATGAATGCCAAAGGGCTTAGGTGGCTCTGCCCCTGTGGCACTACCTGTGGTTGTCACTCTTACGGCTTCTCCCTGGGTCCAGCTCTAGCTCCTCCTCGTAGTTTTGCTCAGATGATCTGTATTCCTGGCTTCTCCAAACTTCTAGGGTCTCCACTGCATCACCAGCTTCCCATTCACAGCTTCCCACACTGACCTCTCAGGGGCACACTGCCTGGCCCCCCAGGCTTTCTCCTGAAATGTGAGTGGAAGCCTTCATCGCTTCAACGTTAGACTGTCTGGGAATTTCTCTGGCAAGATTTGTCTACCACCTTTAATTTCAGTCTCAGGCAGAGTCTCTGGACATGAACAAAATACAGACAAACTTTCTGCCAAGGTATAGCATAATTTTCTGCAGTCCAACAACCAGTGCAGTCCTTGTCAGCAGAAACCCCTTGTCCTGCCACTTTACTGTCAGGATTTCTATCAGCTTTCTTGTCTCCAGGGCTCAGATCAGAACCTCCCATGCAGAATGGCCTAAAGTGTTCCAGTTGTACTTTTTCAGCCAGAATCCCTGAATCTTTCCAAACCTTTCCCACAAGCCAGTCCCAAACTGGCTAGATATAGTCACTACAGTGACCCCACTTCTCTAATAATCAATTATTAGTTACTTTTTTTTCTCATTACTGAGGCAAAATACCCAACATTCAAAGGGAAAGGAGGGCAAGTTTACTTAGCTCATCATTTTGTAGAGGCTTCAGGCCATAATTGTCTGGCTCCCAGGCAGGGTGAGAGGACAGAGCAGTAACACAGAGGAAACCCAGTTCATAGCAAGCAGCAGATAGCAAAAGCAACAAGAGACCTTAATAGTGTCTTTCTGTTTCGCCAGGATTCATGTTTAATTGTAGTGTTGACACTTTGTGACAAATATCTGATCCAGACTACCTAGGGCAGGTAGCACTCACAACCTTAATCCTAATTCCCTTTACCCTAACACTGCACCATGAATCAAATCCAGCATCATACATTCTAGATCTAGCCACCTCGGAAGAAGCCGCACGTATGACTGCAGGAGGCTTTGAGGGGACATCTATGTATAAGCCATACGCTAGCCTTCTGTTACTATGTTACCAGTATGCTAGCTTACTGTTACTATAACAAAATACCTGAGATAATTAATCTACAGAAAGAAAAGGTTCATTCTAGCTCAGAGTTTTGGAGGTTTCAGTCTCTGATCAGAACGCTCATTACTTTTTGGCCTCTAGTGTGAGAGTGCAGTGTCAGTGGTGGAGAGCACATGATTAAGCCAAACTGTGTGCTCCATGGCCAGGAAGCAAAGGAGGAAGAGGAAGTGGCCAGGTTCCCACAATCCTCTGTGAGAGCATACTTCTCCAATAATCTGAACACCACCTACTAAATCCCACCTTTCCAACAGTAGCACCAACCTGTGGACCAAGAGTTTAAAAGATAGGCCTTTAAGGAACAGTCAGAATTAACTATAACAGTTTTTTTTAATATTTATTTATTTATTTTTTATTTATTTATTTATTTTTTTAAATTTTTTTATTTGTGTGTGTGTGGGGGGGCAGCTCAGCCCACCAGGGGGCGCGGCTGGCTGGCATGTGGTGCTGGGGGATTGAACCGTGGTCCCTTTGCTTTGCTAAGCTTATTCAAATAGGTGCTTTAGACCACTGAGCCATCTCACCAGCCCCTTTTTTTTTAATATTTAAGACAGGGTCTACAGGGGCTCATTACATAGATCAGACTCATAGTGATCTACCTGTGTTCAGCCTTCCAAGAGCTGGGGTTACAGGCATGCACCACCAAGCCCAGTCTCAATTACTGTCTCAGAGTGCTGCAGGGGTGGGGCCAGCACAGCATGCTGGGGATCAAACCCCAGCCCCTGCACTCTGCCTACGCAGGTGCTTTAGTCCTCTGAGCTGTCAGACTGGCCCTCTAGCAAATACTTTCTAAATTTTAGTAAATCGGTTACAAATTTCAGTCTATATTTAATGTTCTCCAGTGTTACATGGGGGGGTTATAACTGGCCCACAGTTAGTCTCAGTCTCTGCGGTATCCTCCCCTGCCAGGATTCTGAGAACCACATGGTGATTGTGACTTAGAAATAAATCCTGCCAGGAAGAAGGTGGTCTGTAGAGAAGATGCTTTTGTCCTTCTGATCATCATTGATCTTACATGTTTGACCTCTGCAACTTTTTGAAAGTGTCTGACAGTGAAAAGTGGATGGGTAATTCTGTTAACTAGGAAGTGAGCTTTAGCATACTCTTTCCATGTACTGGTTCTTTCACATTTCCTTCACAAGTGTTTAATGAGAGCAGAGTAGGTACAGAGGACTGTGGAAAGCATGGGGATGCCTGCGAAGACAGGTGCAGGCCTGCTGCATTGCTAGGGGGAAGTAAGAAACGGTAATGGAGACCAGTGAGCACTAAGAGGGGAAATTGCAGAGTGTGGACTCACGATGATGCCAAAGAGGCACTGACTGAGACATTCCCTCCCTACACAGATGCACCACGGTGCTTGAAGAGCAAGGGGTGTCTGTCCAGGTGAAGCTGAAATTAGTCATTTTGTGAATCTAGAACCCATGTTATTTGAGTATATACAAGTGATGGGCCAGATTTTATATCCTATTCATCAATGTAAATTAGTAAAGCTCATATTTTGTTTCTTAGCCGCAAAGCCCCAGTAAAGGACAGCCAAGAAGAAAAACATGGAGGCAAGCCTGAAAAGACCAGAACATCTATCTCACCTGGAAGAGCACAGTTACACCGGTATGTTTCTAGTGGCTTGCCCAAGTCCCTAAAGTCTCCCCCACACAGTGGGTGAGTTAGTGTGCTAATTAGTAGCCATCTTACTATTAGGTTATAGTCTTAAGATATTTACTGACCTATGGCAGGTTACTGGCAATGTCAGTAAAAATTATATTCTGGATTTTTAAAGATATACTTAAAGTCCTTTTTTCTAATTACTCAAAATACAAGGACTGATAGTTGAGTCTAGGAAGAGAAATGTATTTCATGCAAAGAGAGGGGACACTGAGCTGCGCACTTGACCTCTTAATTTGGAACAGTTGCATCCTGGTGAAGTGTCCTCACCTGCCTGGTTTCCTTTAGCTAATCAGTGATGATCTTCTAAGCATACAGTGACATGCTTCATTTCTAATTAAGCATTTAGTGATGACCAATGCAAAGCCACCTGGTCTGCAGTTTGATGACAGAACTGGAGGAGAATGGTCACCTACTTTTATTAGTGAGTTTCAGAGTAGGATTGGAAGAAAATGAGAGACATCCCACACACAATAATCTTTATATACTTGGGGGAAAAACACTTCAAACTTTAAGACACTGTGCTATATTTATACTTTTATTTTTCTGATTTGTTATAATACATTACTCAATTTGTTCAAGAATCAATTTAAAAACCTTTTTGAAAATATTTTAGGTAGGCAGGATTTTGCAGAGATAGTGCAGAGTAGCCCATTATATCCTTCACCTACTTCCCCCAGTGGTTATATAACTACAGCACAGTAGCAACATCAGGAGGTTAACAGCAGTAGTTTGGTGTGATTTGCATAATGACCAGGGCGATCAGGATGTGGAACTGTTCTGTCACCAAATGGAACTTGCACCTGCTACCCCTTTCTAGTCACACTACTTCAGTCCTCCACCAACCATATCTTCTAGCACTTGGAGAATGGCGTGCAAATGGACTTATCCATCTTTTGATATTGACCTTTTCTCATCTCCATTATTTATTGGACATCTGATAAGGTTGTGCATGTATCAGCGGCTGGTGCCTTTTAGCAATTGCCTTTTAAATTTTTAAAATTTTTTTTTGGTTGAACCGGGATTGAACTTAGACCCTTGCACTTGCCAGGGAAGCACTTGTTCTACTGAGCCATCTCCCCAGCCCCAAATGTTTTTATTTTTAATGATATCAGGGATTGAACTCAGGACCTTGTGCTTGCCAGGCAGGTGTGCATGCCTCTGAGCTATCTCCCAGGAAGTTGGTGCCTTTTTCTTTCTCAGTAGTGTTGCACGGTACAGATATACTGTGCTTTGTTTAATCATTCACATGTTGAACAACTTTCACAGTTTTAACTATCACACATGATACTGGCATGAACAGTCATGCACAGGCTTTTGTTATTTCTCTAGGATAAATGCCTGATCACTGATATGGGAATTATATGTTTGGCTTTTTAAGAACTATTAAACTTTTGCAGAATGTTCCATTTTCAATTCCTACCAACGTTTGAGAATGTTCTCATTTTTATCAGCACTTGGTACTGTTAGCATTATTTAAGTTATTATAAAATGTGCACAGTGACATTTCCTCAGTTGGTCAGAGATGTCATGCTTTCATGATCTTAATGCCTTAAATAGTGTCTTTCATTTTCTATTGCCTAGAACAGATTGTGGACAATAGCTGTTAGTTCTTCTAGGCTTGGTTCTGTTTGCTTTGGGTTTACTTTTCTCTTCATTTTCCTGGTCTAGGTCTTCAGAGGATTGAGTTGAAGCTTCTCTAATACAACTATTTTATGCTGTTGCCCTTCTTGAACTGTATTAGCTGAGAAAGTGCAGACTATGATATATTGTACTTTCACTTCTTTTAGTGTATTTTACAAATTTCCCTTAAGACTTTTTCTTTGATCTTATGATTATTTAAAAGTATGCTGCTCAGTTTCCAGATATTTTAAGATTTTCCTGCTATGTTTCTGTTACTGATTTTCAGTTTGATTCTATGGGTCAGTAAACATACTTTATATAAGTTCAATTCTTTAAAAGCTGTTGACATTTTTATGGCCCAGGATATCTTGTTATAGGTTCTTTAGATGTTTAAAAAGAATATAAGTATTCTGCTTTTATTGGGTGGAGCACTCTGTACATGTGTATTAAATTACAGTAGTCTTCCTGTATCTGCAGGAGATGTGTTCTTAATGCCCATTTTTGGATGCTGAAAACCACAAATAGTGCCACACCCTGTACATCTATACTGTTTCTTCCTTATATATACCCGTGACACAGTTTCTAAACTAAACACAGCAGGAGAGTAACAGCAATTAATAATAAATTATAATCATTTTAATGATGTACTATAATAAAACTTTTGTCAATGTGGTGTCTCTTTCCCTCTCCTAACATACCTTACAATACCAACTCATCTGTCTTCTGACGATGTGAAATGATACAATGCTTGCACAGTGACAGGAAGTGAGGTGAAGGACATGGGTGTTGTCATGTACAGCAACTACGACTACAAAAGGGCTGAGTTAACACAGCACTGTGATATGGTGACAGTGGATCTGGTAGTGGGATGACTACTAAGTACCTCACGGTAGGCAGTGATAGATCAGATATGGAGGACAAAGGGACGGCTTGTGCATCAGCCAAGACTGGGAGAGGGACATGAGATTTCATCACACTAATTGTAATGGTGTAATTTAAAATCTATAAATTCTTTATTTCTGGAACTTCCCATTTTAATACTTTTGGGCTGTGAGTGACTGTGGTTAACTCAAACCATAGAGAAAGCAAGTTGTACATACGCAGGACTATGGTGTGCTGTATGAAGATGTTGGGTTTTTTTCTATATCCTTGCTTCTTATATTCTTTCTAGTTATTCTACCAAAAATTGAAAGAAAGATTGTTGAAACCTCCAATTGTCACTTCAGAGTTTTCTGCTTTCCTTTTTAGTTTTATTTTTACTTCATGTATCTTTCAGCTGTCTGGTGTTCTCCAAGTTAAACGTGCTTGTCTCCCTTGGGGGCTAATGTTTTATCAATATGTAAAGTCCTACTCTGTTACTAGTTACTTTCTTTGGGAAGTCTACCTAATATGACATTAATATGGCAACTTCTATGTTCAAACTTTATATAAAAGTTTGCATAATATATATTTCTTCTCATTTTATTTGCATATACCTATCCTGTTATATTTGAATTAAGTTTCTTATCCGTAGTATATAATTGACATCCCTCTCTTTACAATTCCCTAAATCAAACTGTCTGATTAGTGTGTTTAGGTCATTTGTTTTCAGTGTATTAATATTCTAGGGTCTAAGGCTGCCATTTCTTACACTGTTTCCTGTTTATCTTTTCTTTCACATCTTTCTATGATTCCTTGGACACTTTGTAGAATTCCACTTTGATATTTTTTAAATCGTATTTTGGAGCACATCCCTTTTTTATAGCTTTTTTTGTATGCCTGCTCTAGGAAATATACAAGGGCATATATATTCCTATTATATATCTTACCAAATTGACGCAAGCCAACTGGAGTGAAGCATAAAACCTCACTCCCTTCCTAGTATTCAGATGGAATTGTTATCTGTCTATGACCTATATACATGTCACTAAAGTGTCACATTGCAACTGTGTCCTGGCTGAAGATTAATAAACAGATTTCTTGTTCTTATTCTTAGGAAGAGTGTTGACAAGGTTGAGGAAATAATCAGTGAGAGTTCCTCAGAGAGCGAGGAAGACGAGGAACTGCCTGACCACCGTCAGGAAGCCAACACAGATTTGCCATCAGAATATTGGCAAATTCAGAAGCTGGTGAAATATTTAAAGGTAAAAAAGGCTTTTTATACTATATTTGATGTGTCATATCCATTTAAATAATATATA